>NC_138055.1:18228204-18257290 GCF_964194185.1 Rhinolophus hipposideros | reverse complement strand
GAAGAAAGTGCACTGGGAGCACTTCAAAGGGCCCCAGCAGACTTGGGATGAAGTGGGTCAAGTTTAAATTTCTTCTCCCTTCCCACCCCATTTTCAGTTGATGCTGTAAATGTTACTTAAGAAGTATATTTCCTTCTTTTCTTTTGTATTCCCACAGCATGTTTCTTCCAGGCCAACTTTTCCAGGTACACTAGTTTTGGCTGGAAATTCCTTAGAGTTTCTGAGATTGATTTCTATTCCATCTGTCTTCTCTCCAGTCCCTTTTCTAAGCAGCTGCCAAGGTCACTTCTTGAAGCACAGATCTTTGCTAAAACTCTTTATTGGTGACACCATTCAGGATTTCGTATAGGAAATAGAGGCAACGCTAGGTATTTTAATCAGGAAATTTAGGTACTTTAATCAGGTAGGTATTTTAATCAGATATTTTAATCATGGGGGGATAGGGAGTATAAAATCGGGAGGGTTAGAGAAGCAGGCACAGGAGAAAGGTCTACCTCTGAGGTGTCTAATAGAAGTCTGGCATTGAGGAACTTTCAGCCACAGCTGTTATTCATGGATCAGGAAGCCATTGGTGCTGCTGCCCCTCAACTGCCTTTCCTCACCCAGCCAGGCGATAGACCATTCGGTGCTGCGGGCAAGCCGCACACCTCTGTGACCTTACTTATCAGAGCAGAAAGCAACCCAAAGAGGTCAGGAAGGTGGTCTCCATCTCACATCTACCTTTCAAATCTCACGCAAATTCATTGAATTAGTGGTGCCTAATTCTCCTGCAGAGTCCTGGCTTTAAGGAGTCTGATAAATGTAAGCATCATGTTGCCAGTCTCTATATGGGAAGGGAGACTAAAATGAACAACGCATCGGGGGAGCAAGACACCCATGGCGTCCATCTCACCAGGTTCTCTGCTGCCCGTCACAAGTACACCTAACATTCAAAGCTGTGTGCAGTTTTGTTTCTGCTCATCACATTTTGCTGACCTCCTTCTCTTCCACCGTCTATAACATCTGTCACTGGCAGGTGTTCCATAGATTTTTGTTGAACATATGAATGAACAAACAAATCCACTCCTGACCCAGTTCTCTGCCTTCTAGCCATAACTTTAGTAGGAGTGACGTTCCTGGTTGGTCCTAATTTCCTCTCCCTGCTGGCGTCCTGCCCTTTCTCAGAGGCCCAGCCAAAGCGTCCATCCTACAAGGGTCTTCTCAACATTCTCCTGGAATCCCCCAACCCCATTTTCTTGTTGCCCCTCGCACATTTGTCTTAGAGCTATCACCATCTGTCAACGTTAAGTATCCTATGTACTTGTATGTTTTCATGCCTGACTAGGGTGCACTTAAGGGGAACAGTAATTATTTTATTCACTGATGTGTCCCCTCCCTTTTCTCACCACTTTCTCCTTTCCTCCTCCTTTTCTCCAGACACAGCAACTGCAGGTCTCTTCTTCTCTGAGGACTTTCCTTTTACTCTCTTTTATTTTCTTGTAATTGCAGTTGAAATTTGATAATTCATAGATAGATGTAAATCTTTTATAGCTGCTTTTCTCCTGTCTTTAATCCTGCATAGAGTCCTGCGTGCTATTTTTTTATGCTATCATGTTTTTCCTGTTTTAATGCTAAGTAGAAATACAAAATAAACCTAAAAGGGGAGGAGCCTTAGAAGGAAAGAAGAATTTTTTTTTGTCTCTTTTTAATTGTTTCAGTGGAATTCACAATATCTTCATAGTGCTTTGACTTGCTAGGCCCTGACAATGGAAATTGTATTAGCAAGATACTCTAGCCATTATAACATTCATAGTTTGGGTTCTGAGGTGTGAAAACACGGCTGTGTGATTTGTTTGTGTGTTTGTCACAGTGAATTTCTTAGAATTTTACTTTGCTTGTGTGGGATATGGGAAGTCCTTACACCTTTCTTTCTTCCTTTCCTTTTTTCTTCCTTTCCTTCTTTCCTTCCTTCCTTCCTTCCTTCCTTCCTTCCTTCCTTCCTTCCTTCCTTCCTTCCTTCCTTCCTTCCTTCTTTCTTTCTTTCTTTCTTTCTTTCTTTCTTTCTTTCTTAATGCCTTTTGTTTTCCAGTATCTGCTTCATATGACAACTGAAATTTGTAAAAAGACTACCTAGTCTGCAGGGAAATTCAGATTTTTTCTTTTTATATTTAAATACACTTTATTTTTTTAAAAGCAGTTCCCAGAAAAATTAAGCAAAAAGCACGGAGAATATCCATATACTCCCTGCCCCACACCCGCAGCCTCCTCCATTATCAACACGCCCCACCAGAGTGGTACATTCTCACTCAATGTCCATATTTTGCATTAGGGATTACTTTCGGTGCTGTACATTCTATGGGTTTTGACAAATGTATAATGTCATGTATCTACCATTATAGAGTCATACAGAATAGTTTCACTGCCATACAATTCCTCTGTATTCTACCTATTTATTCCTCCCTCCCTCCTTCACCCTAGGCAACCATTGATCTGTATCCATAGTTGTGCCTTTTCCAAAATGTCACACAGTATGTTGGAATCATGCAGTATGCAGCCCTTTCAGATTGGCTTCTTTTAGTTAGTAATATGCATTTAAGTTTCCTCCATGTCTTTTCATGGCTTAATGGCTCATTTCTTTTTAGTGCCGAATAATACTTAATTGTCTGGGTTGACCACAGTTTACTTACCTATCCACCAAGAAGGACATCTTGGTTGCTTCTACGTGTTGGCAATTATGAATAAAGCTGTTGTAAAACATCCATGTGCAGGTTTTTGTGTGGACATAACTTTTCAGCTCCTTTGGGTAAGTACCCAGGAGTGAAACTGCTACACTGCGTGGGAAGAGCATAAGCATGTATTTAGTTTTGTAAGAAATCACTAAAATGTCTTCCAAAGTGGCTGGACGAATTTTGCATTCCTACCGGCGATACAGATTTATTTTTGTTAGAGGTTCAAAGGACTTCTCAAAAATTCATAAAAGGAAAAAAATCCATCCCTACAAAGGTTTAGAATGGTCAGTGTATGGCCTAGTTTTACTTTTCCAAAATGTGAGCATGTCATAGTCCTTTAAAATGCTTATTCTGCCTTCTCACAGCTCAAGTAATAGAGTTCAAATTTGGTTGCAGAGAAATGAGGTGAAATTATATTAAAGAAGCAGACTAGATAATCACATCTGTAGCACTGATAATGTAGTTCATTCTCGATTTTCTGCTTGTGGATCAGCAACACTGGCAGAACGGGGGATGCAGGCGTTCTTCTGTCCCCCAGCTGACTTGGCCAGGTGTCAACAATCACTTGGGTGATTAGATGTCCTCCATTTAGCCACACCAAGGGAGGGGGAACTAGTTCTTTAGGTGCTGATGGCTCATAGCAATCAGCTATGAGCAGAGGAGTTTTATTCCAGTTCATTGGATGCATCATATTTTTCTCCCTGTGAGGTGGGGGAGAGGGTGAGGAAATTGGATAACCCTCTGGCTGGTGTGGAGGGTCCATTGTAAGCCTCAGGTCTTGCCAGCCCTCCTCAAGTCACACCCCTTCTTATACGGGTGCCTGTGTGTTGGGTGGGACACTGGGATTCTAAGGAACATCCGCAACCTGTTGGCAGCTCCTATATTAACAGTGAAATTCTGTGCTCAGGAAGACAGGGCTCTTTCCCCTCCAAACTTAAATGCTGGTGAAACATCTCCAAGAAGCCCCTTCTGCCCGAGAGAGTCAACAGCCTTTCCTGTGCCAGGCAATTCAAAGTAGAAAGTATGTTTGGAATGTTTTCTAACCTTAAGATGCCTCACTTAGTTGGGTTACCATCAAAAGCCAGGAGTTTCAGAGGATGAATCTTTGTGGAGTAAATTAATGCTGGTGGGTTTTTATAATCTCAAGGAGAAGGAGAATTTTGAAATTTAAATTTAAAAAATGAACTAATTAGAAATCAGCTCAGAGGGATTTCTAAATTCCTTGAACTGAAGGGTTGGGTTTGTTTTTGTTTTTGTTTTTCCCCCCAATCATATTAAAAACAGTTCCACAAATATACACTGAGCATCTGTATGTACCAGGCATTGTAATAAGCTGAGAGGTTAGAACGATAGGTAGGATAGATAGTCTTTCATCTCTCAGGGAACAGTCTAGTAAGAGAGCCAGACATACAGGGAAGCCCAGTCTTCCTATAACCACGTATTTGAATGTCTCCAGGGAGAGTTTGTTCCCGGGGGATACAATGATGAATAAAACTCAGGACCAGGACTTTCCTGACGGAATCAGATAATGACAGTTACGATACTGTGTGATCAGTGCCATAACTTGGAGTGGTTAACTCTAATAGAGGAGTGAGTAGGGAGTGAGCGTCAGGGAATGTTTTCAAGGAGATGCTTGAGTTGGGTCTTGGAGAATAAGAGTTCAGGAAGAGGAGGGCAGGGATAAGAAATTCTAAGCAACGGAGAAAGCTTGTATCGGAACCCTGAAATTAAACAACTTGGTGAGTTCTGAGTGTGAAGACATAGATGAATGGAGCCTGCAAGGGCGGGGTGGGGGGCTAATGGCAAGAGGAAAGGTGGGAGACCAGTCGTGGGGGCTCTTGTTGTAGGTTAAGGGATGCCCTTCATCCTGCACATGGGAAGAAGCAGAGAAGAACTTCCATTGGGAGAGGACAAGATGGTGTTTTCGTTCAAAAATCCTTAGGTAGCTGCAAAGGATGGGTTGGACAGAGGAGACTCAAGGGAGAGAGACTGCTTCTGAGACTATCACATGAGCCCCGGGGAGAACTGGTGGCTAGACTGGGGCAGTGGGGAGATGTTGGAAGAAAGAAGTGTTCAGGAGGTGAAATGGACAAGATGACTTAAAGTTAAAGACGACCCTGACATTTCTAGGTACCTTAGAAGGTGACCGGAACAGTCTATGTAAGAGTTCAGTAAATGTCGTTTTCTTTGGGCCACAGAGTAGATATTGATGCTCTTAAATGGGAATAAAAGCCAGAGGAAGAACAGATTTGGGAGAAAAAGATATGTTTGATATTGGGTCTAGGATGCTTATTCTTTAAAAAAGTTAGCTGTTTCCTCTTTCCTGGCAATGACAAATAAATTCTTAAGCCTACTTGGTAGATTGGCATGCTGCTGTTAATTGAAAATATTCTAATTGAAAACTATGTCCTTCCAGATGACCACTGGAAAGTAACCTTCATACATTATAGAGGATTGCCATGCTTATTTATTTATTAGGCCTCCTCTCAGGCTGGGCTAATCTGAAACAGGGATGGTATGGTCAGGCTTGGGAGGGTTTCTGTACCTCGCCTTTGAAACAGCTCCCTGGGCGGAAAGAGAAATTGTCTGGATTCCTGGGCTCCTGATACGCTGAAACCGTGTGTTCTATTTGATGCTTCAGAAATCAAGGACCTTGTCAATTTGTTCTCAGGGTCAGCTTGGACCAGAGCAATGTTAACATACAATGTGAATTAAGGATCTAGTAAATCTCCTGATTTGTTAACTAAACACAATTTAACATTTTTGCTTCATATTCAGTTCCAGTTATATGGGGGGGGGGGGATCAGCATGACATTTTTGGTAATTCCTTTTCTAATGGAGAAAGGAGCTGGCATATTGCTTGTAGGTACTCCTTGTCCCTGGATAACATTTTAATGTCTGTTAATGAATGTTACACATTATTTAATATCTGTATAAACTTGAACGTGTGGTACTGCCCTGTGTGCCATATTAAGTGACCCCCAAGATTTCATTCCCCCTCAATAGTCAAGGATGATTGGAACTTTGTGCAAATGTAGAGAACATGGGGACAACTATAAAACATGGATCATGCTGTAAATACTCAAGGAATGTATACTGAGTGTATCATACATTCTGGATACTATTTGGGGCTCTGGGGACACATTGAGAAGCACAAAAGAAATGTTTGTTGTCTGACAGAAAAATACATTACACTGTAGAGGACAAATGTTAAACAGGCAATCAAAGAAATAAAATGCTTACAGATAAAGATAAACGGTATGAGAGGAGTGAAGAGAGTAATGTGCTGGGAAAATGATTGATGGGGTCAAGGAGGCTTTTCTGACGAGGAGCCATGCCAGGAGCTAAGGAAAAGGCTGGGGCAGAGGAAGCCCATACACAGACCCTGGGGTGAGAAGTTACTCTGTGGGTTCAGGAAACAGAAAGAGGGCAATGGTTGGAGGGTATGTCAATATTGTAGAGTTAGGGAGAAATGGCTGCCTTTTTCCAGCCAGTCTTGAAATACTTATTAGAGACTCATAATAGATGTACATATACTGTATATACAGAGGGTGCCAAAAAAGGTATACACATTTTAACAAAGGGAAAAACTATATTAAAATTGTAATACTCAATATATACCGATAACAAGAGATGACAACAAGTCCTGTGTATACATTCTTTTGGCACCCCGGTATATACCCCATCTCATTCACGTGAGGTAGCCATTGTTGTACACATTTCCTGGCTGAGGGAAGTGGGTATCAGACCAGGTCCACACCGCCCGGAGGTCGCACAGCTAGGACTTGACTTAGGGCCTTCTGGCTTTTCCACCACACCGTAACTGCAGACCAGCAGAACTGAAGCACTAAGAATGACTAAGTGCTGAGTCATTGGCTTCCTAGGCTGGCTGTCTTATGGTACCTGTCCTAACAAATTGTGTGGTGGCTTTGATGGGATGTTTGCAATAATTATCAAACGATGATGACAACAGCGGAAATAACTATAACTATACCACATACTATCATAGCGTACAAAAGACTTTACCTTATAGTTTCTCACTTGTTGCTCAGAAGAACCCTCAAAAGTAAGCAGGACAGGTTTTATTATTCTCATTTAGGTGGAAATCACCTGAGGTTGACACAAGGAACTAAGCTGGGATGGGCTCTTCTGAGTCTAATCCAAGGCTCTTTCCTTAAACCACAGAAAGTCATGATTGAAGGAGGATATATACATATATATATACATGGCTCATAAGCTTGTAATCCTTCAGACTTCCACAAAACAAATTTGTACTGCCTTTTGACTAAAGAAGAGGCATAAAACACTGATTCGCTCGTCATGTGTTTATTGAGCAATTATTGTGTGCCAGACCCTGGGAATATTAAAGGATCCCAATTAAATAGGTTAAAACTAAGTTGGCATAGTGTTATTTATCCTATAACACAAGACTAGAAAAAAATTACTGTAGGAATACAGAGGAAGAAGTGACTAAGTACTTTGGGGAGTCTGGGGAAGGCCTCACCAAGAAGATGACAGTAAAACTGGGCCTTGAAGGATGAATAGTAGGGTTTCTCCAGGGAGAAAAACAAGGAAAGTTATTCTAGGGGGAAAAAAAAGATTATCGTGATAAAAGAGTATGGTATCTGTGGGGAATAGTAAGAAATCATGTGTATCCTGAGCATGGGATATATAGGAAGTAACGGTAGGAAATGTGCTGGTAGACTGAAGTCTGATAGCAGAAGGCCTTGAATGCTAGGCTCAGGAGGTGCTGTGTTTGGCCTGACCATCCCAGGTTTGTTAGCAAGGGAATGGTATGACTATATTTGCTGTGTTGTAGAAAGCAAATGCTAATGGCAAGAGGAGGCTGGATTGGAACAGGGGCAAGGTTAGAAGCTACTATAGCAGTTTAGAAGAAAGAACGAGTTCGTAAATTATTTGTAATCCCTAATGATGTGTTGAGGAGAAATGTGGCTGTCACATTAATGAGATTTAAGGACTAATTGGATGCAGAGACATAACAACTGGATCATGAATGCACACACTAGTTTTCCATCTGTACACACACACGTGCTCCATATTTTTGTCTCCCCAGGCTCAGCTCAATTCTCCCTGACTCTTTCCAGCTATTGATTTATTTTTCTATCCTCAAGAAAAAGGAGAAAAAGTTATAGGTCTGTGTTCTTATGGATTCTTTTTGTATGATTTGATCTTTGACGATCCCACAGGATTCTTCTGGCTGAGAAATGCTAAGAGCAAATGAATTTTTGAAGACGTGGATGCTATGACTATATTTATGTGCTACAGATTATTTACTGTTTTGGTATTTGGAACTATTTTTGCATATTTCAGAGCCCACCTACCAAGCACTTTGGGGAAATTATTCTCAGCCAGTGACATCTGGTAGGGGGACATTAACAGAGCAACCTCTTCTCGCTCCATTGTAGGCCTCTCACCAAATGAACACTGAAGGAGATTTAGGTATTAGATAAAGGACTATGTTTTTCTGGAAAATTCTTTCATTCTACTCTTCTCATGAGGATCACTCATCTTGCTTTAAAAATGTAATGTGGGGTCAGAGTTGGGAAAAACAAATCAACAAATACAAATTGCTTGCTCTTTATAAGCATAAAGAGTTCACTTCTGTTGCATACAAGGGTTACATTTAGTCTCTGAGGTGAAATGAGTTTTTTTCTGCTTTAATAAGAACTTGTGTTACTCCTACTTCACCAAAATTCATGCAACACTGTGGGAAGGGTCCCCAAATAATCTCACATGTTCAGTCAAAAACACTTTGGGGGGCTTTGTCCATGTTCAGATCAATATGTTTCCATAGAGAAGAAGCAGCGTTTTGAGGCTGTGCCAGTTTTTCGTATACTGGCATTACTGGCAACCTGGACAAGCTCCTTCAACTGCCAGGGCCCCGGTTACTGCAACGTACATAATAATATGTCCTAGGAGTTCTGTGAAGACTAAAAGGCGTATGGGAAGCCACTCGAATCAAGTCTGGCACAAAGTAAGTTTCAGTAAATATTAGTTCCGTAACAGACTGGCATTTCCCTTAAAGAGATTATCACTTTATTTTCAAAACCATTGATGGCTGAATGTTATTTAAAATTCCTTGATTCTCATACTTCCGTTACAAATTCTGATGTCATAAATGGCATTACATGGTTATTCCCTCTCTTGGTGATCTAGAAAATAGGTGTGTTTTTATTTTTCTCTTCAGGCTGGTTATAGAAAGTAGAACCCAGTTCAGTGTTTCAAGGCCGAGCTTTAAGAATCCTCGTATGTCAGACTTTATAAAGCTCTGTCAGCAAGCCACTCTGAAGCAAATTTCTTCTTTTTAAACAAGTGGCAGGTATAGTTATGTAGTTCAAATGACCTTGTAGTCTTAAAAGGTATTGAATCATGCATGCTGTTGTAGAATTTTAGCCAGATTATTTTGACTATTCAAATGACCATCTAACAGTTATTGAGAACCCATTATACATTAAGTACTGGTGTTATACCAGTGAGCGAGAGACATTCCCTAAAATTGACCCAAGATTAATTAATTTGGATAAATGTTTTGTATTGTACAAAAGTTAATTGGTGCTTATTGCTGTCTGAAATGGACAGTGTTTCTATCATCTTTTGAGGAGGAAGGAGTGGAATAGTCGCCAAACTTCAAAATTAATTACATCTGAGTAAGTGACAGAATACCCATTTTTATTGACCTAATTGTTATATAGATGTGCCATTATTTAATCTACTAATTTGTACTTCTGCATTTTTGTCATTTTCATGCTTCATTATCATCCTATATATTTAAGGTATTGAAGCTGTTCCGTAAACAGTACTAATCTCGAATACTTTGGGAGCTTTAGATAATACTCCCTTATTAAATTATGCTGCCCCATGTTTTTGCAGTGTCAGAAGCTGTTGATGCTGATAAAAGCAAACATTCAGTTAAAAACCGTTTTCGTGTTTTAATTAGGTTTAAATAATTTGGGCATTTGTAGTTTCCAAATGGTTTTGATTATGGAAAACGCTTTATTAGGCTAATTTGGAACTTTGTGTCCACGGTCAAACATCATGGTTTGGTTTTATCTGAGAGACTTTAGAATAGTAGAATATTTTCTGTCTTGGCAAGAATCACAGCGTTGAAATTTTGAAAAAGAAAAAATAAGATTTAAATTTGTCCACGAGACTATAAATTTCTTGAAGGCAGGGCGTGCCACTTTAATCTCTGCACCTCTGACACATAGTACCCTTTAAATGTTTGCTCATTGGAGTTGAACGGGAGGGAATAATTAAACAGAATTTGAGACTTGGGCTCCCAGGTTTTCCTTATTTAATGTATATAGGACTACCCTAGCAAACCACACTTTCTTCATTTAAAAAATTTAACTTTATTATGTTCATCTTTGATGTGGAAGATTTTTATGGCCTCCTGCTGTGACTCATTTGGGTGGTGAGTTAACTGCTTCCTTGGAGACCAGCCCTTCTTTTTAAGCTGTAGTGTTCACACTCCCCAAAGTTAGCTTGCCTCTGGGTAGAGATTGCAGCGAAATGTCCAAATTATAGTTCAACGTCTAGGTATAAACAGAACCAAAATGAACCTTTTCATTTAAACAGAACCTTTTCTGCAGAGATAAAATGGTGACTCAAGGCAATCTCAAGTTATATAAAAGTTCTGAAGTTTCACCGTGGAGTCCAGTTGGATTGGCATTTAACTTTAGGACTCACTCTCCTATCTACTTTAATCATCAACAAACCGTAATTGATTAACATAGGTACTAAGTTTATAGGTTCAATATTAAAATAGAATGGGGGAGAAAGGCCAGCAGGAAAAGTGTAAATTTTTTCACTCATCCTTTAGTCATCACTAAGGGGATTTTGCTCCTTTTCCTCTTCCATTAGTCTCGCTCAGTTTCTCAAAGTTCAGTGTGCAGGTGAATTATTGTACAGGGTGGTTTACCCAAAACCACATAGTCTCTGTCTTATGGGTAATTTAACGGACCTCCAAGGGAAATGTTAGCTATCTTTATAAACTCATCCCTAACAAGTACTCCTGTACATAATATATTGCACAAGAAAATGAATGTAACTGAGAGGCAAATTTCCAGAGAGACCTTTAACCCTTTTCTAGCTAACTTTCTCACTTTTGAAATAGGGAATCTTGTCCCTGGTCATCCCATCCTGCATGTTTGGCATAAAGAAACTCACATCCAAAGTACCATTATTGTACTCATGGTGACCTCTTGGTGCACATTGGCCAGGCTGTCAGGTATGTGAGATGCCATTAGACACCATTTAGGGTGGGTTTCAAGTCTGGTTTCTTGCAGAGATGCTGTGAGATGCTGTCAGGCATATGCTTTTATCCTTAAGTGGCTGGTGTAACTATGGGGCTTTGGATCTTGTTTTTAGTAACAAGCAGATATTATCAGCAATTGAGCGGAGGGTAAAATGCCAGCCCTTCCAAACTTCTGTAGAGGCAGGGGATTGTCCTGTCTCTCTCAGAACGGGCTGTCATCTGCTGCTGCTCCCTTGTCACACTGACACGGCCCCCTGGCTGGGCTGATTGGTTGCTGGCAATAACTGATGTAGAATACTGATATTCTCGCCCGGGCAGTTCCTTCCACTCCAAAGAAGCTCCTCTTCTCGCCTTTCGACCCCAGCCTGCTGCCCAGCCTCCCGGACCGCCCCTGCCTCCCCTGCACCCAGGGGCGGACGAGTCCTGAGCGTGATGCTCTGAGGCTGCTGAAATCCACCAGGCTTCTTTCACTCCAGCTCGTTCTCGGAAGAGTCCTGCTCCAGACTTCTCAGGGTTTTTTACAGCACAAACAACTGCATGCGGGCCGAGGGGAGGCTGAAAAGGACTTGTGTGGTGGTTTTATTGCCTTTCATCACTTTGCTGGCCTCATCTGCAGCCTGCCTGGAGCTTCGCGGTGGATTTCTTTTTGCCTAAGACACCGAGGAAGGATCCCTTCTCCTTCTGTGGACCCTTTCTATTTTTATGGTAAGTGCTTGCCTTGAATGAGGTGCTCTGCTGCAGTGAACAGAACGCTCGCTTGCTCGCTGTCTTTCCAGTGATGCTTAGTGACCTTCTCTCTGCGTTTCTCCCGTTTTGGTGGATCCATGTCAGGGGAGCTCACTAAAATGCCAGGGGTTGTTTGTCTGGATTGTTTGTCCTTTTATTTTTATTTTCCCCCCACAAACCTGAGCTGCTCAGCTGCGATGGAAACATAAGCACTCTCTCTTTGTCCTTGAAGCAGCAGCCAGGGAAATGTGTTCAGGATGGTGAACTGCAGCAGTGTTCAGGGAATCAGTCGGTGAAGGCTGACTGACAAATTTGGGCAAGATGAGGGGCACTGTCTGGGAATCCGGAAGGCTTGGGGCTGGTCAGTCCGCGTAGCAAACTATTCCATCTTTCCGGGTGAAGGAAAGCACATGCATGAGTTATGTCAGAGTCCACTGTGGGCAGTGGCGCTTGAAGCACCTGCAGGTGGGTCCAGAATGGCCCTGGATGTTTAGGGTTTAACAACTTGGCAGTAACATCCCCAGCAGGAGGAATCCTGCACTGGCGGATGGGGTAGACGGCATGACCTCATCACTTCTTTCCCTTTGGAGTCTCAGGGTGCCTGTTCTGCCAACCATATTTTACATCCTCTTCAGAGGGTAGTGGGGCAGTGGTGATGGGAACATCTCTGAGTTGACAACATGATTTCATCCTCCCGCTGGGAGATAAAATGCTTTGAGGCTATTAGAATAGTTAGACTTGTCTAAGAGAAAAAAGAAGGTTTCCAACATGTGTGTTGCCGCATCACCCGTCCAATTGTTTATCCCCGGGCATTACTTGTGGAATAGTGTTCTAATTTTTTACCTGGTCTTCCAAGGCTTCCCTTCAGAGAGCACAGCTTCAAGTTTATTACTGGCTGCCTCTTGAAGCCCAAAGGAAACCCAAGAACATTGAGGTCTGGTTCTGACCTAATGGAACCTGTGATTAAAGGGGTCTGTCTCCACAGGGAGATATTCTTCTTCTTCTTCTTCTTTTTTTGGTAGAAGATGTGTTGAATTACTTTGGTCAATGCAACATTCCAAAGAATAAGTGTCCTACTTGTAATTCTGTTTAGTTATTTTCTAGTCTTGGGCTGGAGTTGGGTTATCTTATTTGATTTTGTGTGAGTTTTCCAATTCTGGTCCATTTCACATTAGGGAAGCTTCCCATTCAATGTAATTCAGCCTCTGATTTATAAGATACTGTACTAATATGTGATTTGGGGGGTTAATAAATGAGAGGACAATGTCGGGTGAAATTTCTGGTCTCTCCTGTTGATTGGGAGTTTGGAATGTAAAGTTCCTTAACTGTGTTTCTTATTCTCACCACTTTTGTTTCCACTGTCTGTGGATTTTTCTTAAAATAGTGGTGATGACATCAGGCATATACTTTTATCCTGCTCCCTGAGTCGTAAGAAGAAACATTTGGTGTTTTGTTTTTTGGTGGAGTATTCTTTCGTATATGAAAGCATACATATCAATATCTACAAATTCTTCTTCATTTAAATGATAGTCCAGTTACAGAGTAAAAGCAGCAGTGGGTAATAGCAAACATTGCAAATCAGGATCCTTGCAGAATGTACTCTCTGAATCCTTAAATAATGTTTGGATTACTTTAAGCGTTGTTTGGATTAGCTATTCCAATTTCTACTCTTTCCTACTTCGATTATAGCTTGTAGCAACATAGTGATTTGACTGGCAGACCTCGCTGCTTCCCTTGATGATTCTTTAATATTTAGTTGTTTACTTTCATCTTGAGTGGTGTTTTCTTACTTTGCTTAATTTTCCCCCTCCATTTGCAAAGATTTTTATCAGGTGCCTGGCAACTGAATGTGAGGCATTCATATTCAAGATGGAAAGAGTTGGAATCAGCTTGGGTGTCATAGAAATAGACGCTGTGTTTCACACTGCAGGCAATTTCAGATGCATTTAGAAAATATTCTTTTAATTAGTAGCAACTTTAGCTATGAGATTAATTCCATAGGCTTTCTTTATTTTGCTGAACAATGTTTACCTATGCAACCAGATTGCATATGTATATATATGTGCATATATGTGAATGTACTGTTTACTTGTGATTATTATGTGTTCATATTTTTAATAGTTGTAGCATACTCATTTAGAGAATAGAAGGAAAATTCCTGAGCTATTAACATATGGCTTAGCACCCTCTAGCTAGCTTTTCTCCTCCTCCTCCTCCTCCTCCTCCTACTCCCCTTCCCCCTTCTCTTCCCACTCCTCCTCCTCCTCCACCTCCTTCTTTTGGTAGGGATTTCCCCACTTCCCACACCCCTCCTCCAGATAACACCTTTGGGAATTTGTTTGAATTGAGAGAGTGCATTCTTCAGCATTTTCCTCGTCTCCCAGCATGGGGTCATGTTAATGCCTTTGCAGGGTCTCTGAAGGCAGCCTAGCAAATTACTGCAAGAAAAATTGACGAAGGCAGTGCTAGTAGAGCCTAGCCTCTTGGTGCGATGAAGTCACCGCCACACTTATGTGTGTGTGTTAATTTAGCTGCTGTGCCTTGCAACTGATTTGGCTTGCACCCCTAGCAAATTGCTGTTATTTGAAATGGGTCTAGAAACACCTAGATTGGTGGAGATGCAATTATTAATTTTTCACATTTCTTAATCACAGCTGTCATCGAAACAGTGCTCTTACACTGTTTCTTTTGGGTGTTGTTTTAATTTGAAACTTGCAGCTTATATTGTGAATCTGTACTCTCCATTTGTATCCTCTTTCTGCTTTCTCTCTTTCCCACTTCTGCTTTATATCTGTTTCTATATGTGAACGTGCATAGATGTGCACATACAAACTCAGACAGTGAAAATTGACGATTAATGAAGAGTTGATTACAGCTTCTCTTTTAGTAACCAAACTCCAGTGTTCAACCTGTTATCATGTAACTGAGAGAAGAAATTGCCCCCATTAATAGGAATATAACCTCATGCTTCTTCTGCAGGCATTCTTGACATTGAAACTATTTTCCATAGTTGATTACCAGGAACAGAAATAGAATCAGTTTTGCATTTTAATTAATGATATTCTGTGTCTGTCTAGGTTGGACTGCCCTTAAATCTTGACATGTTTACTATCTAAAAGGTCTTTGTGTTAAGAGGGGTTGTTTATGGGTGATACAAAGTGAAATCATTTGATTATGTGATATAGCCTTTCTGAGGGAATTGAATGAACAATATCATTAAGTATGTTGGTTGAATTTTTCTGTTGCCTTTTCCAACATAATTAAGTCAATGTAGTCTTTTACCATCTCTCCCTAAGCCTTTTTTACAGAGTAAAATGAGTAATGTACAACTCCCACATAAAGCTGCTTAGAGGGAGGACCATTCTTTAACAGAGATTCAAAACCACGTCTAACACCAGCTATGATGATCTACTTTGAAAGGAATTTGCTATTCAATTGGCAACTCAGACAGATTGTATAAAATAGGAGAAATGCTTCATGAGCTGTGTTGAATCCTGCGTGTTTGAAGTGTGCCTCCTTACTGAATTCATTTAGGACTGTGGTTACTAGATCAGCTTCGCAGCAAAAAAAAAAAAAAATCATATCCTCAGTAGCATAACATAGCTAGACTGTCATAAACGTTTATGTTGCAAGCTATATCTCTTGGGTAGAAGAGGGAGATGGCAGAATTTTGGAGGAGAACCAAATCACAGCCCCCAAATAATGCAAGATGAAAGGGGAAACTTCTTCCTTATATTTAAGCTTTAATTCTCCAGACAAACTGTTGGCTCTCAAGTCTGAAGAGCTACGAGATGGTTAAAAACACACAATGACAGGTTTTGTGGGCCTTTCTCTAATAGAAAAAAATTGACCCTTCATTAGGCATTTGCTTAGTGATCTTTTGGCTTGTGAGAGCCAGCAGTAATGCTCATAGGAAGCAGACATATTGTAATACAGCAGGAATTCACTTACTTACATTTTTCCTGTTGGTCTCCCACTGGGGACCTCCTGTGAGTGTCAGAGAGGGAATGAGTGTCTGTAGATCATCAGAGGTGACAGCCAGTCACAGTGGATGTCTTCAGGACCCCAGGTTCCAGTCCAGCTCCAGCCACTAATTGGCTGTGAGACTCCAACTCATCTTCTACATTGCTCTTCAGCCACATAACCTCAGAAAGCTCCCCCAACTATTAAAAATTGTGAACGGTTATTTTGCCTCTCTATTCTTTTTTTTACTAGAGGGATGGTAATTTCTAGGGCAGTTGACCCATTCTGGAGGAGATGGGCTATACCTTCCCTTGACCCTACAAAGCCCCCAGAACTATGACAGTGACACGAGCATCAGTATTACTCAGAAACGTGTATAATCGTGAACCTTCAGGAACAGGACTTGTGTATATGATGCCTACCTGTTTATCTTGGGACCTCTTGGTATGTCTTTCCTTACCATCAAAAGGGACCTTGAGGAGCATCTCACCTTCCCTCTCACTTCCTGGATAAGAAAGCTGAGGCCCAGGGGAAGTTAAGTGCCTTCCCCAGGGTTAGAGAGACCTGGTTAGCACCTGGGCAAGACCAGTTAGTGCAATGTGCATGGATTTACTCAGACCCCTGTTCCATTCTTGGTGTGGGGCCTTTTCCACGATACACAGCTGACACTTATTGTGTCATTCATTGCTCACAAAACTGCTTTGTGGCATCTAACTCACTGGTGTCCATTATTTCTGGATTCATTTCATGCAGATTATGTGGCTGTACCAGTCCGAGTGAGTCACGTCAAGCAAATGTTTATGGTAATTTGTTCACGCTTGTGTGGAAATGTATTTTTTTTAATTGAAATTTTGCTTTTCTTAAATACATTTCAAGAATTTTACAAACACTATGCTCATTTTTTTTCTCCCTGTGCTTCAACTATTTATTTCTGTTTTGTGGAGGGGATGATGCTTATGGATTGATTCCTTCATCCATTCATTCACCTAATATTTATTGAGCACCTATTGTGTTCACGCTAATGCCAAATGGCTTAAATCAGTAGTGAGACAGCTGGACGTGGCTGTTGCTCTCAGGGAGTTCAGAATCTAGTTATGCTTCATGGAGTTTATCATCTTTTGATTCTCAGCCAGGGGTCTGCTTACTGTTTCACATGATTTCTCAAGGAATCTGGTTGAAAAACAGTTTGCTTGGAAAGTTCTTGCCTGGGATTCTTCTGCAGAGAAGTTTCTTTCATAAAAAGGTACCTTTGCTGTCATTGTACCACATATCTTCCAGTTCTCCAACATAGTATTTTTAGCTTCTGATTTTTTTTTTTACCTGACTGAATAAAAGAGGTTAATTAGCTAAACTTGTTTGTACTATTATTGTGAATCACAACACGACAGTTTGATTCTTTGGCCAAAGTAACCTGTTTCCTGGAATCCTAAATGGATAGTCTGGATAGCACAGTGTCCATGGAACAAACTGCAGGTTAAAGACAAAACTCCTTGGCCTCTCATATCAGGTCCATAATAATGTACAGCCCTTGCTTTCTTGTTCTGTAGCTCCCCAGGAATGTTCCAGAATAATCAAACCATTTGCAGTGCTCAGAAATATGCAGCTCTCAATTTTCTTAGTGTGTTTGCACACTGTTCCCTCTGCTGGGAATGTCCTTCTTCTTTTTTCAGTCTAACTTCTAGGGCAAGCTCAAATATCATCTTCCATGGAAGCTTTTGGACACTTGCCACTTTTGTATGACCCTTACTGTGCAAAGCTGAGCTAGGTAGACCATGTATGTCCTCTTCTACAAAGAACTCATAGGACTTTATTGAGTATATTGTCATTATTTTTCTGTTTGGCTCTCTCTCTCCCAAAGAGACGTTTTGTTCTTTGAGGGCAGGAACTATCTTTTAATCTCTATACCCAAGGACCTAATTCAGTGACTGCTACAGCAAATACCCAATAATCCTTGAACAAATGAATTGGGAATCACTATGTACAACCTATGGTGCTGATATTTGTGACTGTTCTATATGGAGAACTCAATTTTTCAAAACAATGTGACTATATGAATTTTAGTGAGAAGGATAGAGATTGGCAGCCATCCTGATGTCATTCATTAGAAATTCTATGTCACATCCCAGAAAATGTCTTTGCCTCCAAAAGAGTTTCAATAAAGTATACGACAAGAATTTATTAAGTGTCTTCTATAAGCAAAGCATTATGTTAGGTCCCCAGGAATGAATGAAAGATTGAAGAAAAAAAAAAGTAGCAGCATAATTTCTGTCCTCCAAAAGGCCACAAACTTGGAGGGATTTGTTCCATGTATAAATGACCTGGTGACAAGGCAGACTGTTATAAAGAGGGTTTCTAGTAGGCTGTAGACTTGCAGTAAGGCAGGGGGTAGAAAGGGCGTCCCAGAAAGAGAAACTGGCTTGAGCAAGAACCTACAGCAGATCTGATGGTGTGTCGGTTGGGGGGGGGGGCGGGGGGGAGTGGAACATGCAGGGGAAGATGAGGAACCTTGGGAGAGGGGAGATGGGAATCTTATCAGAAGATCTGATGGCAGTCTATTTCTACAAGTTGGAAGATAATTAATATGGTCTAGAAAAAGCCACATGGAAATTTGTTTGGAATCTCTCCTCAGGCTTAATTAAATCAAAAGTCTGTATTCAGTAGGGAAGGAGGACAGTTGCTCCCCAAGGAACCACATAAGTTTGTTTCTCACTCATCCCTTTGGCCCTTGAGGGTATACTTTGGCATTCAAAGTCATCACAAGGAAGTGAAGCCCGGAAATCTAACTTAAATCAATCAGTTTAGACCTAGAGAGAGATTGAGGTCACTGAATTGCCTGTTAATATGCTGTCCAGAGGGTAAAGAACCCCAAGGCCCTTTGGTGCTTTATTACTAATAACTTATTATGTTTCTTTGGCAATTAACTTTATTCTGTTTACAAGGAATATAATCATTTTATAAAACAGTGGGAATATGTATACATCAACTAGTGTCCTGTAGGTGAAAAGTGTCTTAGAATTTTCCATTTGTAATGGTTCAGTTCATCCCTAAAGTACAATTTCTGCTGTGCCTCTTCCCTCCTTTTTTTTTTTCTAAAGGAATCAAAAAACATATTTCTTAGGGAGTGGTAAGTTAAGTTTTGTGCATCTGAGAATTGGATTTGATCAGATGATTCTCCCTTTTGAAAGTAACCTCAAAAGATTGAGAAGGTTCAAGGAAAATCTCTAGATATCTTGACCAGAGCATGAAAACAAATAAGTTTTGTTTATGGAGCAAAAGATGAGACAGGAAAGAAGCTTCCTTCATTCACTCACTCACTCAACAAGTACTTACTGAGTAGTTACTGTGCTCCAGGCACAGTTCTAGGCACTGGAGAAGCAACAATGAAGCAAGACAGCCTCTTCCCTTCAAGGAGTTAACATTCTGGCAGGACGAGGAGGAAGCTACAGGCAAACACCTTAACAAATATAAAGCGTGTCACATGGCAAAAAGCACTATGGAGGGAAAGAAAATGAAGCATGTTTTTGCTACTGTTATCTTCACATTTTGGTTTCCTTTCGATTTATTTCACTTATGCAGTATGTTTAAATTATCTTCTCTTCGTTATTGTTTTCAGCTTACTGTTTTTGTATTTACTTTCTGACTAGTAGATCATAAACCACAATCTTGAGGGTCCCCCCCACAGATAAGTTCAGCTGTGGAAACAATTGGAAGTACTATGACCAAAAATAAAAAATCAGGCATTTAGTACTTGAATTGACTTAAAGGAAAGATACTGTGGACTTCAAAGCTCATGAGTATTTTTCTCAAGGGCAAAGGTGTCAGAATTTTGATGAAGAACATGGGAAGAAATGGATCTGTTCCTGTGTGAGGGGAGCAGATTGGGGTGTCCTCCTGGGAAATCCGGTAGCTCGTGTAGAGAGATTCTGGCCCTGGGAGGAGACAGGAATGGTTGACGTCCCCAGTGAGCACAGCTCATTAAAAGGTAAGAATGAACTAGAAAGTGAACACACAAGGAATTTAGCAAGGAATTTCAATTTGGGAGGCAGGGAGGGGAAGGGAGAGAGGATGAAGCCTGTGAGACATATGTATATCAATGAGCAATGAGCAGCGTTTACCAAAACAGGTTCTGCTTAATGTAGAACATCTGGTGAGTTGGTTAATGGAAATGGTGCCTTGAAACAAAAAGCATTATTTATGGATTTCCCCCATTTCCCACTCTCTATTCTGTGTGATCTTTAATTCAGTATCAGTGTTTCATTCTACTCCAGCAAGCTTTCCGTCTTGCTTCTAAAAGAATTAGGATTTACAGGTAGAGACCCTGGGCTCTGGGGCAGACAGTTCCCATCCTGCCTCTGCCACTTACTCACCTTTGGACCTTGGGCAGGTTACTTAGTCTCTACGGGTCATTGTCCTCAAATGTAAAAATGGGTATAACTAACAGTCTATACCTCATAGAGTTGCTGTGGGTGTTAAATGAGATAGTACGTGGAAAGTGCTCAGTGTGGTCCCTTCAAGATGGTTACACTACACAACGGTTACACAACTTTCATCATCACTTTGTCTTCCTGGTGTCAGAAGTTTGGAGAAGTTCTCATATGCACGTGTGTATTTACCTGCTTAGCAGGATTTTAATAACTAAGATCATACTTTCTTCTTCATGTTTCTGAGTAATGATTTTATGATGAAGCTTTCTGGAGGAATCTCACAGTTTTTCTTATTCTCTTAAATGCTTGTTGTAATTTGGGATTCAATTGGATTATAAATCTGAATGACAGTGATGTATGAACAGGGGAATTGAAGGACCACGTGGCAACGGGGTCATGGGAATGATCACATGGGAGTGACCACTTCCTACTAGACACAGGAAGTAGCTTTCTGGCAGGAAAAGAGAAAATTGAGCAAGATAGCAGCAAATGTGATTAAGTCCCTTTGACTGTTGCTATTTGAGAGGGGTTAGGGATGATTGCTCCTCAGATCATGTGTGTTCTAGGCTGTACTGTATAGATTTGTAGTTTCCTGGAGAGAATAGCCATGGAGATGGGATTGGTAGTGTGGTCCACGAGAAGTGGTTATGTGCCAGTAAGTTTGTAGGAAGATTTCTGAAAGTAGAATGGCTGGGTCATGGGGCATGTGAGTTTAAGATTTTGATAACTCTTATGAAATAGCCATTGATAGAAGTGTTGCCAATTTACACTCCCACCAGCCATAAAGGGGACTGCCTGTGTCCTCACCCCTACACCCACTCACATTTTGATCTTTGCTAATCCGCTAGGTGAAAGGTGCTATCTCAGTTCAATTTGAGCATCTTTTCATGTCTTTACTGTGTATTTTCCTCTTCTGTGAACAATCTCTTCAGGCCCTTTGCAAGCTCACTTGTAAAATTTGAGTTTGGGCCTTCTTGGTTTTTAGGAGCTCTCTATAGGTTAAAGAAATTAACATTTCCTTGTGATTTTCCCCCACATATTTCCCCCTATTCTGTCATTTGTTGTTTGATATTATATATGACATTTTGAGCATAAGAACTTTTTATGTAGTTAAAGTTGTCATATGTTTCCTTTGTAGTTTCTGGATTTTGTGTAATAATCCCCAAAGCCTAACCCACTCTGGGAACATGGAAACTGATTCTTCCACAATTTTATATTTTGTATTTTTATGGTTCTATTTTTGTAAATGTCTCTGGTTCATACTTATTTTGGTGCAGTAATGAAATAGGAATTTAATTTTCCCACAGGAACTACCCAGTTCTCTCCAAACATTTCTTGAACAGTGTGTCTTTCCCTTGCCTGTGATGTGGTAATTCCTGATGAAAGATGATGATTAGTTGGATCAGGGTGAAAGGTGGCATGAAAGGGTAGCATCATCTATTCAGTCCCCTTATGCAGTTAGAACTATTTTTGGAGAGTTTGCTGTTTTGTTGACTCAGTTTGTTGACTAGCTCCACACTATGTTAATTTCTCTAGTTTTATGTGTTTCACTATCTGGTATGGTCAGTCTTCTCTTATTATTCTTTTTTCTGTTCCAGGATTTTCCTGGAGCTTCTTACATGCTTATTTTTCTCAATGAACTTTAGAAATTGCCTGCTTAAAAAAAATCATGTTTTAGGGGAGGGTTAAATTAAATTCATAGATTAATCTAGATAGAATTTTTTATGCAATTGAGCCAAACTGTCCCCAAACAGGATATATGTTCCTATTTATTCAAATCTTCTTTTATGACTATCAGTAGTGTTTTAAAATATTCTTCATATGGTCCTGGTAATATTTTTGTCTTTGAATAGTTTGAAACGATTTTATGATAGGTCCTTGTCTAATCTTCAGATTTGCAGGAGTATTGAGGGATGAGAAGAAAATGGGAATGTTCTTTAGGTACCATAGAATGAATAAATTTCCTGGGGGAAAATATTGAAAATTTGTATTGGTAGATGTGATTGACTTATTTTTTTTCTTTTATCACTCCTTTAAAACCCCATATTTTGAATTGTTGATCTAACTATAAAAACATTTGTTTTTAAATTTGTAATTGAATTTAATAAATGTTCTTAACACTCCCAAATTCAGAGCACCAGTTGCTCAGATCCTTTTGCAAAGTGTTCTGTAACATTTTATTATTAATTAATGTGTTTAGTATTATTTAAACTCAGGAGGCATTTAATGAGCATTTATATACGAGGTCTGACAGTCAAGTTTGCGAACATGTTCCAAAGATGTTGCTAACCTTTTTTGATATCAGAGGGATTATTCATTATGAATTTGTACCAGCTGGACAAACAGTTAACCAAGTTTACTATTTGGAAGTGCTGAAAAGTCTGTGTGAAAATTTTAGACGACCTGAACATTTCTCCACCAGTTCATGGTTCTTGCATCATGACAATTTTCCAGCTCACATGGCATTGTCTGTGAGGGAGTTTTTAGCCAGTAAACCAATAACTGTATTGGCACACCCTCCCTGCTCACCTGATCTGGCCCCCAATGACTTCTTTCCTTTTCCAAAGATGAAGGAAATATGGAAAGGAAGACACTTTGATGACATCCATGACATCAAGGGTAATATGACAGTTCTGGTGGCCATTCCAGAAAAAGAGTTCCAAAATTGCTTTGAAGGGTAGATTAGGCACTGGCATCAGTGCATAGCTTCCCAAGGGGAGTACTTCCAAGGTGACCATAGTGATATTCAGCAATGAGGTACGTAGCACTTTTTCTAGGATGAGTTCACAAACTTAATTGTCAGACCTCATAGACCAACCATTAAGAATATGAATGCTAATAAGATGCTTTCATTAAGAGGTTTGCTGTTCACTGGAGGCTGACCTGAAAACAAATCATTATAATAAAATAATGTGCTGTTTTTGTAAACATAGGCAAGGTAGAGTTGGATGATGGAGGGCAGGGTTTAAGGCTATCCTAAGGCAATCAGAGACAACTTCACTGAGGAGGTAGAGTCTGAACTGAGACCATTAAATGAGTTGCTGCCAGGTAGACAAAGCAGGGGCGGCTGCTCCAGACGGAAATTAGCAAGTGCAAAGACCCTGGGGCAAAATTAAGCTACAAGTCAATGGAGCTAAGGTAGGAGATGAGACTCCATCAGTAGGCAAGTGGCAGATCTCAAAAGGCTTAATATGATAGGCACAGCAGGTTTTGCTATATTCTGTAGGCACTGAAGAAATTTTTGAGCAGGAGAGAGACAAGGTCAGATTGTAGCTGACATCACTGTGGTAGCCTTATGCAGTACAAATAAGAAGGGTGTGTGCCTACAATGAGGAATACTGGTATGGAGATTATAACAGTGGGCACAGTGAGAGATTATTTTCATTACACATGAGGAATGACAAAGGGACCTTGTGTAAGATTCTTTCATTCAACAATTACTTATAATCACCTGGAGGCCAGGCTTCGTTCTAGGATCCAGGCATATAGCAGTCTATAAGACAGACATGCTCCCTGCTCCCAAAGAGATTACATTGAAGCAGGAGGAGACTGGCAAGGAAATTAGCAGGTAAGCTGATATGACGGGCAATTTAAGTGCAACAAAGCCGAATGCAGGGGCAAGAGACAGTGGCCTGGAGTAGGCTGGCCAGAGCAGACCTCTCAGCAAGGTGGTAGTTGAGCAGAGACCTGAGGTTGGCAGTTAGGGAGGATACAAGCCAGGGGATATATGGTAAAGTGTGCCCAGGCAGAGGGAATAGCCGTTGCAAAGACTCTGAGAAGGGCCTGTGCTAAGTGTGATTAAGAAATAGCAAGGAGGCCAGGAACGCTAGAGCAATGTAACAGAGAAGGAGGCTGGGAGCCAGAGGTCATGGTAGGTATTAGATTTTGCTCAGAGTGAGATGGGTATTTTGAGTACTGGAGTGCCATGATTTGACTGGCAGCCTTGAAAGGATCTCGCTTACTACTGTGTGGGGAACAGATCACAAGGAGTCAGGGTGGAAACAGATCAGTGAGGAGGCTGGTACAGAAATTCAGAAGAGAGGTGATGATGGACCAGGGTGGTGGCATTAGAGGTGGTGAGGGGTGGTAGGGTTGTGGGTCTGTCTCCCAGTTTGAGCTGAAAGGATGCAGGAAGATGTGCCTCAGAAGTAAAATGGGCAAGTATAGATTAGGTAGGTGCTGCTAAGGAAATATACTGTATCTTAAAGGGAGATGAGGAAAGAATAGTTAGGGAGGGTGACTTCAGCAAGAGCAGTCACTGTGGCCGGTGTGGTGAGTGTGCCATCATGAACTCTTGCAGGGTTACCTTCCATGCATCTGTGTACTTGTACACCACACTGGAATGTGTGAAATGATTCAATAGAGAATTCTGAGGATTTCCTTACTCTGGGATCCTGCATTATATTGGGGTTAACTGGAAGTATATAAATGGTATCTACTTTCCTGAACAATAAAATTGATAGAGACTACCCTTGAGAATTTTCAGCAAATAGTAATTAAGACCCTGATCATATAAGAAATTGACAATCCATTGGGATTGACATGGGAAAGGAACAATGTGAGGGCACAGAAAAGGACCCCCAGGTCATGGATCTCGGGAGTGTGGGAAACATGAATTAAATGTGGCTGAAAATTATAAATTGCCTAATATTTTCTCCAAGTGTTTTTGGCTAAAAGAGAGTTCTTTCTAAAGCCTAGGTACTTTTTTTCCATTAGCAAATGTTATAAAATGTTCCAGAGAGTTGAGTCAAGGCTAATTCTCTTATATCTGCAAGTTATCTTTGACTAATACAGGGCCATCAGTTCCCAATAGTAACTCTGTTTCTATAAATCATGTGGTGTGTTATGTCATGAAACTGAAAATGCATTCATGAGAGTTTTTATGGATCTCAGCCAGGTACCCTTTTGTCAGACCCTGCCTGTTGAAGGATTTTAGGCTGGCTATAAGAAATTGGATTTCCCCTGAAAAATTGAGGATGAAAACCATGCCCAAAGCTGAACTGCCCTCGTCACGGGGGACTGGGTAAGTTTCCATGGTACAGGACAAGTGGAGATCAGGACTGGACAGGAGTGGAGACGGCTCCCTTGGCCATACTAAGGAAGTGATATAGTGTGACATATTATTATTCTCCAGTTAACTGTCCTGACAGTAAAGCATGCAGTCTTCATTGAGTTGGGTGGGTTCATTCTTTCTTGAATTAACCTGTTGTCATCATAAGTCACAAAATTGAAGAACTCTTCAGTTATATTTTACCAGAGTGATGGATGAGAAGGAATCCTTTAAACCATGGCAGTCAATATGAAACCTTTCTTTTGTTACCCCCATCGGTGGCATTAACTGGCCCTTGTTTTTATAACCTTCTAGAGATGTATGTCATAGTGTTAATGATACACAATATATGTTTGTATATGTGTGTGTGTACACATACACACACACTCATACACACACACAAGGGTGCCAATAAATGTATACACATTTTAAGAAAGGGAAACTGTATTAAAATTGTAATACTCAGTATATACCGATAACAAAAGATAAATACAAGTCAAGTTTGACTTCTGCAATTACAAGAGGTGCTCAAACTGGTTCCCATCAGTGTCTAGATACTTCTGATTACGATGAACTATTGCTTGAGCAACGTTGACCGAAGTGTCCACTTCATTTTTTGGCAACCCCGGTATGTGTGTGTGTGTGTGTGTGTGTGTGTATATATGCATATATGTATGCATGCACGTATGTATGTCTGCATGTGTTTGTGTGTATATGTCATACACACACATGCAGACATACATACGTACACGCATACATATATGCATATGTAACTCCTCTCCCCCATAGGCTGTAGTAGTCTTTTTGAATCATGAACCATTATTTTCCTTTTAATTAATTCTTTTTTTTTAATTTATTGGGGTGACAATTGTTAATGAAATTACATAATTTCAGGTGTACAATTCTGTATTACATCATCTATCAATCCCATTGTGTGTTCACCACCCAGAGTCAGTTCTCCTTCCATCACCATATATTTGATCTTAATTAATTCTTTATATCTAGCTTAGTGTCTGGCACAAAGTAGGAACTCAAAAAATGATTGCTGATCAAAACCTAGAAAAACACTTTGTTGTTGTTGTTATTGTTCTGTTGTTGTTTTTCTCTTGATTAAAGACTCCTGTACTCTGTTCAGTTTTGGATTACTTTTGGAGATCCTAATGTTTGTACCATGTGTTCTAGGTAACTTTGTTTTATGTGACAGTCTATAGCATATTCATGACTCCAAGTATAAAAAATAGGCAATATTTTAAAGGAAAGTAGCTCTGTAGTGGATGTGGAAGGAACATAGACATAGAAGGAGCAAGATATTGGATATGGAATTCATATGTATATTACCTCTTACCAGGAGGCATTTAGGGTGCTCATAAGAGTACACAGTATTTGACATAGTAAAAGTAGATCAAAGTGAGGAAGAAACGGTGGGAACAAAATGGAACCAGGAATACAATTAAATTGCATGACTAAGCATAAGGATACAGGCACCACAACTTGGACTATCAGCTTTCTATCAGCCACGGGGAAGGGGAAACACTTGCAGGAGTAAAGAGAAACCGGTTGCTCAGGATGATTGTAACTACTCTTGACACCAGCATTAGATAAGAATTTCTCCCAGGGAATCCCCATAAAGAGTGCACTGTGTCTAATCATTACATTGTTTTGTGCACCTAAAACTAAAAAAAAAATAAATAAATAAATAATAAAAAAAATACAAAAAACCCCTGTTGACTTGACCATCGTTATTTAGGTGTCTACATTTCCACCAAAGAGGTTGGGACCCAGATGTTTTTAATAATTCACTGTCAATATGTTTAAAATGAAGTTTTGCTGAGGTCATTTGCCCTGTCTTAAAAAAAAAAAAAAGAGTGCACTGTGTTTTGTTATACAAATCATCAAGTTTTGTAAGGTCGATTCTCCTAAAACACTTTTATGTTAATAGTATTGCTTCAAAGCAAAATTTTGTAATGTTCGTTTACAACTGCAAGGTTCTGTTTAGGTCCCCCGCTGTCTGCTGATCTGGTTTGGCGATATGAAGAGCAGATGAACTTCTTGTCCTTCAAGCAGTCTTCTCTCTGTATAGTTTTTCTCAACTGAGGTTTTGAGAATTACTCATTGGCATTGAACTTGAAGTGGCATTACTCCCAGACTCATAAAGCCCAGAGTACAGCTATTCTGTGTGGCCAGTTAAGGAGAGGCTTGGTGCCCTGACCGAGTGCCAAATGAAAGCTGTGGTTAGCATCCTTCAGAGTGAGCTGAATTGTTAACAAACAGATTTGCCTGAATAGCAGGCTGCTCTCCTTATTTCCAAGGGCAGCATAGAGGTAACCAAGCAAATGGACCAAGATTATACATAGAAGATTCTTTACTGCTCAAATGGGTGGTCCACTCCAGGAGCCTTTAAACAGGTATTCTTGGGATATATCCAAACACTTAGCAAAGTATGGATGGTTTTGAGGGCATCAGTTCCCGAAATCTGAACTATATGCTTAGTCTCGTGTCTCACCTCCTCCTTCACAATTACTTTTTCCCGTTTCAGCAAAGAAAAGCATCTCTTTCATGTATCCCAAATATTACTGTGGTGTCTTGTGCAGGAATATAGAATCCGCTGGGTACTGAACAGAGCAGCAATTTGAAATACTTTCTTGCCAAATAAGTATGGTAGTGTGAGCAATAAAAGCCTTTCCAACATAACCATATGCTATACCAGAATAAAAGTTTTGTGGGTAAGTGGACTGAATGTAAGAGTTAAAGGAAAAAAAAAAACATATAAATTTTCCAACTGATAAGAAGGAGCTTGCACTTGATCATGTGTTTTTAAAATGGATAATGGTGTTTATATTAGTTAGGGTTCTCTAGAGAAACAGAATTAATAACATGTATATACACATGTACACATATTTTACACACATGTATGAGCATGCATACACGGGGTGGAGGGAGAGAGATTAAGAGATTATAAAGAACTGGCTCTCATGCGTTACAGAAGGTGAGAAGTCCCAGGATCTCCAGTCAGAAAGCTAGAGACCCAGGAGAGCCAATGTTTCAACTGAGTCCAATGGAAAAAAAAATGTCCCAGCTCAAGGCAGTCAGGAAGGAAGGAACAGAAATATTTTGTATATACAATTAATATGCATGATTTAGCTAGCGATCTGAAATAGTCATTAATATAGTACCATGAGCGTTTAACATACAACATTCAATTTAGCAAAACTCATGGTATTTCACTTACTATACTGCCACTTGCTTTATTTGGATTACATTTGTTGCAATTTTTTTATGTCTGTTTTCATGTACTTGAAAGTGGAAATACAGTGAATATAAATGATAATTCTGATTTTATCTAGACTACAATTCAGATTTACTACTGTTAAAATATTTTAGACATTGTTGTTAATACGACTTTTTAGCAGATAACATTATGTATATGTGTGTGTATTTTTGCCAGGCAACAGAAAAGTACTTTGATGAAAAAAATTGAATGTCAATACAAAATTGTAAACAACTAAAAATTTGGCACTAAAAATTTAAATATTACAGTAAGCAATTTAAATATTACAGTAAGCAATATTTTTAATTGTTTATGCAACTTTAAGAAAATATTTGTATTCCAAAATAACCATTTTTATAAATGAAAATAATTGTATTAAGTTCATGGATTGGTGACAAGTGTATAGCACAGATCTTACAGATTGGCAGATGGCATCTGTGGATGATCAGAGAAATGTTTAAGATTTTTAAAGAGAATGAAGTTGATATTTTAAATCTCTGTAATTCAGCATTCTTTCTTTGTCTTCACAAAGCATTTAAAAATATAAAAATGTCATAGCATGAACTACATGGCATAATACTATTTCATTAATTTATTGATTTATTTAAAAATATTTACGCCGGCCCGGTGGCGCAGGCGGTTAGAGCTCCATGCTCCTAACTCCGAAGG
>NC_138055.1:18000246-18228004 GCF_964194185.1 Rhinolophus hipposideros | reverse complement strand
AGAATCAAAGCAGTATGATAATGAAATTATAAGCAGGTTTACTAAAGAGCTAACTTAGCTGTATATCTAATCTATGTGAAAAGAGTTTTTACTATGACATAAACGCATCTCCTTATAAAAGAATGGACAACCTTTACTGCTATGTGTGACAGCTCTGTTGTTCAGTTGTTGGATTCCATACTTGATCTGCAAAACTGACCATCTACTTTTATACCATGGACTTGATTATTTTTTTAAAAGGCGAAAGATTTGTGCAATCTGAAGAGAAAACAGAGTATATTGATTATTTTTTTACATGAAGACGTTATTTTTTAGAGCAGTTTTAGGGTCACATCAAAATTGAGAGAAAGGCACAGAGATTTCCCATATATCCCCTGTACCCACACGTTTATAGCTTCTCCCATTGTCAGCATCCCCCATGTTCAGCATTCCCTATCAGAGTGTTACAGTTAATGAACCTTCATTGAAATATCGTAATTGCTCAAAGTCCATATTTGGCATTGTGGTGCTCACTTGGACTTGTACATTCTATGGATTTGGACAAATGTATAATGGTACGTATCCATCCTTATGGTATGTAGCGTGTTTTCAGTGCCCTAAAAGTCCTCCGTGCTCTGCCTATTCATCCTTTCTCCACCCAACCTCTAGCAACCACTGATCTTTTTACTATCTCCATAGTTTTGCCCTTTCCAGAATGTTATATAGTTGGAATTATACATATGTAGTCTTTTCAGATTGCTTTATTTCACTTAGTAATATGCATTTAAGGTTCTTCTATATCTTTTCATGGTTTGATAGCCCATTTCTTTTTAGCACCAAATAATATTCCATTGTCTGGATATACTAGTTTATTTGTTCGTTCAACTACGGAAGTACATTTGGGTAACTTCCAATTTTGGCAGTTATGAATATAACTGCTATAAACGTCCGTGTGTATGTTTTTGTGTGGACGTAAGTTTTCAACTCCTTTGGGTAAAATACCAAGGAGCAAGATTACTGGGTCATACGGTAACAGTATGTTTAATTTTGTAAGAAACCACCTAACTGTCTTTCTAAGTGGCTGTATTATTTTGCATTCGCATCAACGATGAACGAGAATTCCCGTTCCTCCATATCCTAACCAGTAGTGTTCTGGATTTTGGTCTAGAGGTGCGTAGTGGTATCTAATTGTTTTAATTTGCATTTTCCTGATGACATATGTGGAGTGGACATTCTTAATGTCACCAGAAACACAGTTAGAAGCCCTTTTATTCTATATGCTTAGGACAGATTTTGTTGGGCAATGGAAAAAGATGTTTAAATGAGAGAATCATTACAACACTATGAAATATGATATATTTCTTGAACATTTTATTTTAACTAATAACCTAAATTAAGATGATCTGCTAATCTTTTGGTGTGGGGGGTAAGACCTGTTCTTTAAGAATCCATAACTTGTGTTCTACATTATATTTCTTTCATAAACCATGCCTGTAATTCATCACTTCGGAGCACTTAGATGCTTGTAAGAATAACCTAAGTGTGGAATTCATTTAGTGTTTTATGATTTCTCTCATTAATACAGTTGCACAAGCAATTTGTTTTATATATGTGACTCAGCTTTATCAAGTGTTCCTACAGCTTTCATAGAAACACCAACTTTTTTACACTTAAACTTCATTGGTTTGCATGTTAATTAAAGTCAAAATTACAATAATAAGTGTAAATGGCATAACACGGTTTGGGGACAAACACAATTAATACTTGGAAACCATATAACTTAAATGAAGGGATCAGAAGTGGATGAGTGTGTTCAAGATCAGACAACTGAAGTGATGCGTGTTGGTGAGCTGTGGCTTCGGTCTTTGTTTTACGAAGAGACTAAAGAGTGTTGGTTGATGTGAAGTTGGGTAAGATGGCATCATCCATAAGTCATGACCTTGTGGATTGTGATGGGAACTATTGGCTTGTGGGAAACTGTGATAGGAAGTCTATTTGTCTAGGATGCAACAGATTATTCACATTATTTTCTGGCTTCTTCACAGAAGGTTGTGTCATAACTCAGAACATGTGAATATGCGTCATATACAAAAACAACTTTACAACCACATGTGGGTATTATAATAATACACTTCACATAAATACACATAATTCATGTATGCAAAAACTTAATCCTGTTTTATGAAGAAGTGAATGCTTTGGAGCATATTAATGAATAATTCGTTTTTTGAAAACCCCTATCTCCTGGCCACCTCTAGTTCTCTAACCAGATATTTGGTCATTCTTTCATAGCTTGAAAGATGGAATAACAAATTGCAGTTATCACTACTTTTGCTTTAACCATTCCATTTGTTGATATGCTCTTCCCACCTTTGATTGATTGGCTCTCTAAAATAACATCCTTCAAAACTTGGCTACAATGCAGATTTCTTCAGGAAACTTTTCCCAACACCCCAGTTTGGGCTCATTGCCCCTGGTTTTTGCTGCCATGGCACCCTTTATAGGATTATTAAAAATTAATTGTGTATATTAACACTGGATTATAAGTCTTTGAAAGGTAAGCACTGTGTCTCATTTATCTTTCTACAAAGTCTTAGCAAGGTGAATGTGCTAGGTCTTCAGTGTTTTACTGAAGAGCAATGTGCTAGAGTTCATGTTTCACAAAGTTCACAACAACCATTCAGGCACAGAATTTTACCTTAACAGCAGGTCTTTATAAAGTTTGGATGTAAAGGGCAGGAACTTGGCAGAGTACTAAAAAAGGTTAATGTAAAAATTGCATTTTTAAATTACTGGAGGGATAATAGATTTGTATCTTGGCTACATGCTAGTATATTATCCAGGCCTTGAAAAATTTGGGTCAGCTTTCAAACTAGATATGTAAGCAGTAGAAACCTAAATATGTTCATCTAAAATTGGGCATCTTCTTAAATTATCCCAAGCTAATTTTCTATAAATCTGAGTTTCCCTCAAGTAGCTAAAGGAAATTGAGGGTGGGGAAGTTTACATGTAGTACAAATAGAGTTAACTAATTTTTAAGGTTTTAAAAAATTATTTAGTATTATTGAGCTTCATCATTATCAATCAGGTAATTAAAATAACCACTTCATTACCTATATGGTAATATCTAATGGGCGAAACAGAGGCATTGTTGAAAGAACATTCATCTAAGATTCAGATACCTTGGCTTTAGTCTCATTGATCCTTACCTAAGCTTTGCAGCTTTGAGTCAATCCTTGAACCTCTATGCGATTTGACTTCTAAATATGCAGGTTGATGTTTTTCAACTGGAGGCAATTCTGCCCCCCTTGACCCCCTGAGGCATATTTGGTGATGTCTGAAGACATTTTTGATTGTCATGATTTGGTGGATGTTGCTGGCATTTAGTGGATAGAAGTTGCTGCTAAGCATTCTACAGTATGGAGAACAGCGGCTAACAATGAAGAATTATCCATCCAAAATCTCAGTAGTGCCAAGACTGAGAAATCCTGAGCTAGATAACCTATGAGGGGCTCTTCCATCCTAAGTACCGTGTTTCCCCGAAAATAAGACCTAACCAGAGAATAAGCTCCAGCATGATTTTTTAGGAGGACATCCCCTGAACATAAGCCCTAATATGTCTTTTGGAGCAAAACTTAATATAAGACCCGGTCTTGTTTTCGGGGAAACACGGTATTGCTCATTCCCAAACAGGCTGATCATGTATTTTTTCTTAAATGACCTGCATAATATAATGACAGTTAATGAATTCACTTGGCCAGTAGGTCTTTAAATGGTGTCCTAGTAATTTTCAGTGAACAAAGCAACATAAGCAGAGAAGAATAAATGTAGTCAAAATTTACTACTCTGCTCTTTTTCTGATTTAGCATTCTGAAATGTAAGTTAAATGTAATGGTAGAAAACCAGGATAGATGAAAATGTTTTCAGCATTGTGGCAGTTTACCAGTGCTGTCAGATAGGGACTAGTAGTATTTATAGGGAAGGGGGAAAACTATTTAATATTGGAGAACTTAAATACTATAATTCAGTTGAAAACTGTATTTCAATAAATAGCAACTTTCAAAGATGGATGTACATCCCTAGGATATAAAGTAAGATTCATCAGTGGTATAAAAATATTTTAGTATACTGGATTTTATGGCTTAGCATCAGGTAAGAATGAGCATCAGTGCTAGTAAAATTTGAATTATTTTGGAGGAAACCTGTATTTTGAAATTCTCAGTGGTGATTAATGGTTATGGCCTATCTGCTCCATATTTTTAGGAAATAAAGGTTGACATAAAGAACCTGAAAATAAAGTTGCAAAATCAACAACATAGTTACCAACCACAGTTTTCTAAGTATAAGCTACATTTTTCATTTGTTGTCTAAAATGTTTTTTAAAAGCTGTGGTGAGAACATGCAAGGCTTGAGGTGGCGGTGGAAGGAGCACCTGGAGTTGTTCTCTTCTTGTCTGGTCACCTCTCTCGAATTCTCCTTCTCTGCCCACCTATCCCAACCCCGTGCAACTTGACTCACCATGCATGGAGTGCAAGTTGGAGACCATACCAAGCTCTTTAGACAGTGGGTTATGTATTACTTCTCTTTTCATCCTTAATGTCTGGCATGCAGTCCCTCTGTCACCTCCCTGTCCCCAGCCTCTTTCCCTGTGGGCAGCCCTGGCCTATTTTCTGCTTGGAATCCCACCCTCCCTCTCTTCCCCTACTTCTGGCTTCTCCTCTCCTTGCCTTCCAGCTTGTCTTGGCATTTACAATTTTTGTGGTTGGGCAGCTACATTTTATCTAGCGTTTTTAGATGTTTAGAGCAGAATGGAGTTCTCCTACCTGACCACAAAGCTGGAACCCATTCATTCTTCAATCTATTAAAATCTTACTCCTTTATTTTTTACCAAAGAAACTCTTTCAAACAGCTAATTGATGGGTCTCCTGGTTTTCTTTTCCACCCCAGTGAGAAAATTGGTTTCTCAAATTTCCCCCCTTTCCCTCCCCTGATTATTATGTAGCATGAGAATTGGCAAGGCAAAGACAGGCGATGATTACAAAGAATTTTTTACTGTGTGTTGAAATACATTTGTGGTGTTTCTGTCTCAAGGAAAACCAAACACTTGGCTCAAAATTGAGAAAAATGTAAGCCAGCAAGCTTATCTCTAACTCCTCATGGTGAAAGAAATTGAGGTTTTAGAGCTGTCAGTAGTGCTTGTGCAATTCTTTCTCTGCTGCTATGTCAATTACTTCCCCCCCCTCAAAATAGAACTGGTGTATCGGCAAACTTTAAGCCAGCAGTTGAGATTCTGGACTACCTCCACCATCGGGTTTAATTCCAAAATGTTCATGCCTGCTTTGCAATGCAGAGTTGTTGTCTCAATCATTTTTTCTTGTGCTGATGAGGAAAATGATAAAAGAATGGATACTTCTCTTCCTTCCTTATGCTTTGTCATCCTGACCCTGGTTTTACTGGTTGATTTTCTCATTAATAATGCAAGGTCTAGTTATCTGCATTGTGCTCAGCTGGGCATGATTTTTCATACTTAATTTTTCATTGGTCAGCACTCATGAATAGTCTTGGAACTGGTTTACTTAGCACTTTCTAACTGTGCCACAGCCATCACCCTTTTGAATAAAAGTACTTATGGTTGTTAGAACTGAAGAGACATCCCTGCATTTCTGATTGGCTCCCAGATTTATCTACTGATGGCCTGAAGGTAATTCTCAGCTGTTTTATTTATAGAAATACTTTATGCAGTGTAGTCATGTCTAGTGAGCTGCCATATGGTGCCTTAATATGCCACCAAATGGGCAGTGAAAGTTTAGGACCAAATTTCCAAGAACTAATAAAACAAATGTGATGTACAGAATGAGCTTCATTTAGGACAGTAAACATCAATGGCTGGATCACTGAAAAGGGCCTTGCCTTTTTCTTGGCTATTTGGTGGACAGGAGGTTTTAAGCAGATATGTCCAGCATAGTACTTAATTTTTAATTATAAAAGCAGTACATGTTCATTATTTAAAAAGCAGTACGGAACAGAAGAATAAAGATGAAATGACTCAATTTATCCCCTCACTCCTAATGCTACTCCTAGGGATTATGCTTTCAGATAATCATAGAGACAGAAAAAGAAGTAGAGATGGACTCAGAGTCACATATGTGAAATTCAAAAATATAAATGGAACATTTTGTGGCTATATTTATATATTTCTATAGATAGATATCCAACTTGTTTCTTCAATGAATTCATCTTGGAGAGTTACCTGCCAGGATATCTAGGTCCATCTTGTTACTAACAGCATTGTATACTCCAGATCATAAGTACCACTTGCCATAATTTAGGTACGTTTCCGCTATTGATAAACATAAGATTATAGCCGATGTTTTACTGTTACAAATGGTGACTTAGTGAACATCCTTGCATGTATATCTTGGGGAACCTAAGCTGATGTTTCTGTAGCATTAATACCTAGAAATGGAATGGATCACTCAGGAGTTACTTGTCTATGTATGTCCAGTTCCAGTGGATATTCTCAAGTTGCTTCTCCCCAAAGACATTGTTTTAATTGACATGTTCACCAGCAGGAAATGAGATATGCTTATTCCCCACCATGCTCCACCGACCCAATCAGTACCCAATGCTTTTCTTGATGGGAAAAAGTTTTGGAGTTCTTAAGAATTTTTTTTGAGTGTGAATGGGTAGATGAATAATTGAAAAATAACATCAACATAAAAATTAAGCTGAGGATTCCTGAGCTTATTCTTCACAGTCAAGAACTTTTGAGGCTCTAGAGGAGAGAGGAGTTTTTAAACAAATATACTCAGTTGTGTCGTATATGTCCAGCGTATCATGCTTGGGAAGAACACTGGGTTAGGAGCAGGAAGATCTCGTGTTGGATGTGGCTGTCCTGTAAGTGAGTCATGTCATTCGCTCCTCCAGATCCCAGATTCCTCAATTTATTTATTTTTTAAAGTAAACCTACATTTTTATTTTTAAATATTTTTTCCTAAGCTAACTTTTTTTATTAGTTTCAGGTGTACAAACAATGTACTAGTTAGACATTTACATCCCTCACAAAGTGATAACCCTACTCCCCGAATCTGCTACCCCTCTGACATCGTACATAGCTGTTACAGTTCCATTGACTCTGTTCCCTATGCTGTACTCCACATCCTGTGACTATATATATATATATATATATATATATATATATATATATATATACATCTATATGTGGTTGACAGCTTCAGCTGTACTCTGCAGTTGTCAGGCATCTACACAATCCACAAAGTGGTCTCCCTAATAAGACAAGTTCCTTAATTTAAAAAGAAGGGTTCTATACTACAGAGTAAGGGCTTAATAAATGCTTGTTGAATGAATAAAAGAATGAACGAAACTTTTAAAAATTGCTTTTCAAGATTATCAAATTCCACTAGGAATCAAAAGAATAAAATTAAAAAGACAGCATCACAGATTTAAAAAAACTCCAGCTAAACATTCTTTCTATTTAGTTTAAGTTTGTTTTGTAGATTTACAGTTTCTCTGAAAAACACATTTTCTCAGATGGGCACAAAATGACTTCTGGTTTCAGAGTACAATGCTACACGTAACTGATTTGGAGAGTCTCATATTCTACAGAAATATGGCTCTGGATAATGCCAGTTTCTCACAGATGGGGATGAATTAGTTGTCCAAAACATTAAAATATGTGCTGCATTGAGCAACTTCGGTAGCCAGTGGAGAAGATCTTATCTATGAAGTACTCAAGGCTCTGAATGTTCACTTCACAGAGGAAATGGCTTGCAAACCAGAAAACTAAGCTGTCATGGAAACCTGTATGCCAGATGCTTTGTTTTAATTTTAGTGTTAACACAGTAAGTGGAATCAGAGACAAAGGAACTGTTGTGATTATTAAAGTCAGTTATTCTGGTTTTCTTTTTTGACTTGCTAAATCGATGTCCATTTTCAAAAAGACTTTTAGTATCTAGATGGGAGTAAAGTATTTTTGTGTGAGTTGCCCATAGATTTATATTTAAAAAACTGTTTGAAATCAGATCCATGTGTTATAAAATGGTGAGCTTTCTCATGTTTATTTGTCATTATAAATTATCTTTTTACTTGGAATCAAAATAATTTCACTGGTATCAATTAGTGACATAGGAAAATATATATCCCAACTGCATAAATTTTCATATACAGAATCCCAAATCTCTTACTTACAGACTTGGATAGTAGCTACTCAGTTTAGAAATGAAAATTAATAGTAACTGGTATCCCAATCTACTGAATAGTCAGCCAGTTAGGAAGACAGACAAATATTGGATCACGTGATTATCTGGAGAGATAGTATTTATTGAGGGCTGGCTATGGGCTTGGCTATGCTAAACTCTCTATGTACATCATCTCATCTAATCTGCCAGCTTCTCTGAAATACATCTTTATTTTCTTGATGTATAAGCTGAGGCTAAGAAATATTAAATGATGTGTCCAAGACCGTACACAGGTAAATAGGCTGAGCTGGAATTTAAACCCATTGGACTTCCAAAATGACACCATGTTGCCATATACAGTTAACTAGATACAAATATCAAAGGCGCAGAATAGACCTTTTATGGTAAGTAAGGCATAGTGAGGTAGGGTGGAGACTCGGTAGTAAGAAGAACTAGAAGACTGTGTGAAGGTCCCTACAGGACCATGTTAGACATCAAGTTAGATGTCAACAGCCAGCCTCCCAGCCTGGTGAAAATTTGAAACAATTATGGACATGAACATATTTGCATATAATTCACTCTAACGCCATTTTGATAAATGATCCAAAATATGCCTGCATGCGGTTTCAGCTTTTTTTAAAAAATTAAATTTATTGGGTGACAATTGTTAGTAAATTTACATAGATTTCAGGTGTACAGTTCTGTATTACATCATCTATAAATCCCATTGTGTGTTCACCACTCAGAGTCAGTTCTCCTTCCATCACCATATATTTGATAGTTTTCAGCTTTTTAAAAGGGAATGATGCGATTCTGGGTTTTTGATTGCACAGCCTGTTGACTGGACATTTTCAGATGTTTTCCCAGAACATTTATGTGTTATTGTTTATAACATTTAGCTATTATTTATTAAATAAAATGTTTAAATTGTACAAAATTTCTTTATCATGGAACTTATCAAAATCAAACACCTTGGGGATATGCCTAACTGAGGAGTTTGGAGCAATGAAATCATTAGGCAGAGAAATGTAATTATCCATACTTCAGACAACCTCTGGTAATGGGAAAGTTGGTTGTACTATTCTCAGCTCCACTGTGGTTGATGTGACATTTTATAAATGAGCATAGATTTGTTAAAAAGGAGTAATGTTTATGTGTAAAAGGCAATGTAATAATGAAAATTTGAATTGGAATATGAAAAATGACCAAAGAGGGAAGTGTTGGAAAATGCATAAGCAGATTTTTTATGAAATGTGTATTTAAAGACAGAAGAACAAATATTTCTGAAGATATATTTGAGAAAGAAAAATATATGGAAAATGGTGATTGGCCACAGAAAGATTCACAGAGCTCATCCATTCAACATGATAATGATTTGATGAATACAACTAATAAAATGGCTACAGAAAATTAGTTGATATCCATTAACACATATGCACTGATTTCCACTAATCGTACTCATGGATGTACTATGACTTCCTCTTTTTTCTTTTCATATTCGGCCCCTATCAGGTTGTTGGGTACTGTCCATGGTGCTGAAGCAGTGTTCCAGGCAGGAAGTTGTAGGGATGTTTTCCTGATCCTAACTGCCGTGCCATTTCCTTACCTTGCACTGTGCTTGGATTGTAAATGCAACATGTAAATACTTTAGTAACATTTCTCTTTAGTAACATTGCCATTTCCAAGTATGGGATCTCTGTAGAGGTCCCAAATTTAATATGGCTAAGACTAAAATTTCCCCCAAATGAATTCCTCTTTTGGTCTTCTCCATCTCACTTTATGGCAATGCTCTTTGTTACTCAAGCTGAAACCTTGGTTTCATCCTTCACTCCACTCTCTCACATCCCACATCTATCGGGTCTACCATCAAAATACATGAAGAATCCAACCAATTTTCACGACTCCAGTGGGACCATCTTAGTGCTAGCCACCATCTCTCACAGTTAGAGACTTCTCACTGGTCTTCCTGCTTATGTCCTGCCCCCTCGCATTCCAGCTTTTGAAGTTTGTTCTCAATACAGCTGCCAGAGCATTCTTGTAAAATGTTAAGTCGGGTCATAGCACTCCTTTACTGAAAATCTTGCGATGACTTCCTGCTTCAGTCAGAATGATATCACAGTCCCTATAATGGCCCTTACGTAATGTAGTTTTCTTTCTTCTTCTTTTTTAATCACTGGGTATTTTTGTGTGTGTGAATTTAATGTTTATAATACAGTTCTGTTGTCTCTATAGTCACTGTACAAGCAGGTCCTCGAATAACCTCATTTCCTTCAACATCATTTTGTTATAACGTTGATGAGATAAAAAAAAATTGATTCCCAGCGGGGCCATTGTTGGTGTAGAGTTTGTACATTCTCCCTATGTCTGTGTGGATTTTCTCTGGTACTCCATTTTCCTCCCCCATCCCAAAGATGTGCATGTGAGGTTAGTTGGCATGTCTTAATTGTCCTGGTCTGAGTGAGTGTGGATGTGTGAGTGTGCTTGCGATAAAAGGGCATCCTGTCCAGCGTGGGTCCCTGCCTTGTACCCTGAGCTGTTAAGGTAGGCTCTGGCCACCTGAGACTCTGAACTGGAATAAGCGGGTTGGAAAATCATCTTACTTGTTTGTATTAATCTTTCTTAAGTGTATGAATGCCTCATATTTATTTCGATGTTTAATATTAGAAGTGTGTTGAGTCTTTATTTGGAAGTTTGATGTTTTTGTAATTAGAAATACTCATATGCCTTTGAAACTTAACTCATGTTTATTTGTATGTCAGCCTATGGTAAAATTGGTTTTGTTAACTTTGTTTTGCTGCAAGTTGTAGTTTTGAAGAACCTATCATTGGCATTGAGGACTTACTCTAGAGTGTATTAGGTCTCTAAGTGTAAGTGTGTACCCTGAAACGACATCTCTCTGATTCCCCCACTCCCAGGCCCTGGTAAATACCATTTTAGTCTGTGTTTTTATGATTGTAGTTTTCTTAGATTTTACATATGAGGCATCATTCAGTATTTGTCTTTCTCTGACTTACCTCACTTAGCATCATTTTCTCAAGGACTATCCATGTGTTTGCAATGGGAAAAATTTCCTTTTTTCTCGTGGCTAAAGGGTATTCAGTGTGTGTGTGTGTGTGTGTGTGTGTGTGTGTGTGTGTGTATCACATCTTTACCCGTTCATCCACCGACAGATCCTTGGGATTTTTTTTTCCCCCGTATCTTGGCTATTGTGAATAATGCTGCAGTATGTCTCTTTGGTAACCTGTTTTTATTTCCTTTGGATATGTGCTTAGAAGTGAGGTTGATGGATCATATGGTAGTTCTGTTAATCTTTTGAGGAACCTCAATACTGTTCTCCACAGTGACTGAACCAGTTTACCATCCCACCAGCAGTGCACAAAGGTTCCTTTTCCTCCAAATCCTCACCAACAATTACTATCGCTTGTCTTCTTGACATCAGATCACTATTTTTACAGGTATGAGGTGATATATAATTGTGGTTTTGATTTGTATTTTCCTGATGATTAGTGATATTAAGCATCTTTCCTGTTGGCCATTTAGATGACTTATTTGGAAAAATGTCTATTCAGTTTCTCTGTCCATTTTTAAATTAGATTATTTTTGTTATTGAGTCGTATGAGTTTTTTAGAAATTTCGGATATTAACCCCTTATTTGATACAAGGCTTGCAAAAGTTTTCTCCCATTCTATAGGTTGCCTTTTCATTTTGGTTGTTTCTTTTGCAGTACAGAAACTTTCAAGTTGATTAGCGCCACTGATTTCTTTTGTCTTCATTTGTTGTTTGTGCTTTTGGTGTTACATGGCTTTCTTGACTGTTCTGCATCGAATTCACTTACTTCTTTTCTCCTCACACACCCCATTTCAGCCATACAGGCCCTTATGGTTCTTGAATCTACCCAATTATGTTCTTGCTTTTGGGCCTTTGTACTGCCTGTTTCCCCTATGCCTGGACATTTCTTCCATTGTTATATGCATGGTTCACTTCTTCAGTTTCTTCTGGTCTTTATTTAAAATCTCTTTTTTTCATTGATGTTCTCCTTGGTCTTCCTACCTAAACTTGTAAAGAATCAAAAACAAAAAAAAACCCCTCTCTCAAAACTGTTTATGTCTCCCCTTTCCTTGGTGTTCCGTCCCCTAGCATGTCTCTAATCCAACAAACTATATCATTTAAGTAAACATATTGTTGTTGTTTGTTTTGCCCTGTAAGATGTAAGCTCAAAGCAAGTAGGGATTTTTTGTTTTGTTTTGTCTACTGCTCTGCCTAGAATAATGCCTGGCATGTGGTAGAAGCTCAATTAATATTTGTTAAGAATGGAATTATATTCACAAATGATTGATTGGGGGAGAATGAAATGTCACTATTTGATATAAACAGACACATCACATCCTGTGAGATTATTATTTTCAGTAACAAAGAAAAATGTTTTTAGCATTAGTTGCGTTATGGTTTGAATTCTGGTGTTTGGAGGTGCTAAACTGGGTGTGAAGTCCAGCCACTTAAGATGCAGAGGACTTTAGCAGAAGCTCCAGAGCTGGTGTGGTTGCAAGAGAAAGTGCAAATGAAGACAAGCCCCTTGCTTCTATAGTTCTGCCCTTCATTATTTACCCCTCCTTCTCACATGTGTCCCAGAGAAACTGAAGGTTTTTAGTGGTGTGGAGCTAAGAGAGCCGTTCCCTCAAATCATGTCATACAGAAAGAGGTAAGTTGTTTCTAGAGTCTTATTTCGAGAAACAAGATTTGATACTTGCTCCTGATTTTAAAAAAATAATAATTCATAAATGTGCACCAACCACTAGGGGGTGCTGGACATTCATATTCGCAGTAGGGTCCACAGGCTCACTGGGCTTGGCAACTTAGCATGTCTAGTCTCACCTCCTCCAAACCATTTTCTTACTTGTAGTCCTTTTAGCATTTTGTGTAAACTTACATTTGTTTAATATTTCCCCAATTCCCCATTCCCCTCAATATTTTCTCCAGTTGGAGAGGGCAGTTATGGGAGCCTTTGCTTTCTCACCTTTACAGACTGTGATTAATGCCTGATAACCTCCTTCTCATTTGCCAAGTGGTGTGATCCATGCACTGGAGCCTTGTTAGTGCTTTCCCATCCTTTGGCATTTCCCCACTTTCCTAAAAAGTGTAAAAGTCTTCTCAGTGATTTTGCCTGTGTGTGTAGGGGAGAGATTTTTGGAAAAAATGATGTTCAAAATGACTAGTATTTACTCTTAGGAGTCCCTGTTCTTTCAAGTTTTTGGTTCCCATGCTGTTTTACTTTGGGAAAATAAGAGCCTATGAAAAGCCCCACCTTACTCTTTATAACTTTTACACGTGATTGATTGTAAAGGTAATGGGGACACCAGTATCCTATTGCCAAGAGTTAAATAGAAATCAGAAACAAGTGAAAGGTGGACATAGAAATAATTTTCTTCTCTCCAATCTAACATAGCTTACTATTATAAATTTAAATTTTGTTCTCTTTGGTTAGGGCAAACTACTTAATAGAGTACTCTCTGGTAGAGAGCCATATGGAGAAAACATGTATCTTAATTTCTCTATTTTTTAATTTTTCAGTTACAGTTGACATTCAATATTATATTAGTTTCAGGTGTACAGCATAGTGGTTAAAATTTATAAAATTTATGAAGTGATCCCCTGATAAGTCTAGTATACACCTGGCACCATACATAATTATTATAATATTATTGACAGCATTCCCTATACTGTACTTTACATCCCCATTATTATTTTTATAACTGGCAAATTGTACTTCTTAGTCCCTTTCACCTTTTTCGCCCAACCCCTCAACACCGCTACCATCTGGCAATTATCAGTTTGTTCTCTGTATTTATGGAGGTGTTTGTTTTGTTTGTTTATTTTGTTCTTTAGATTTTACATGTAAGTGAGATCATATGGTATTTGTCTTTCTCTGTCTGACTTACTTCATTTAGCATGATACCCTCGAGGTGCATCGATATTGTCTCAAATGGTAAGATTTCATTCATTTTTATGGTCCAGTAATATTCCATTGTATATGTGTACCACATCCTCTTAAATTGTTTGCACTAGTTTGAGAGAGATAGGTGTTTATTCTTCTTTGAAAGTGCAGTAAAATTTGCCTCTGAAACCATGTGTTCCAGGACTTTTGTTTGTTGGGAAGTTTTTGATTACTGATTCAATTTTGTTAGTAGTAATAGGTTGGTTCAGATTTTCTATTTCTTCTTGATTCATCCTTGGAAGAGTCTATGTTTCTAGGAATTTATCCATTTCTTCCAGATTGTCCCGATTTGTTGCCTTAAAGTTGTTCATAGTATTTTCTTATAATCCTTTGTATTTGTGGTGTCAATTGTTACTCTCTTTCATTTCTGATTTCATTTATTTGGGCTCTCTCTCTCTTTTTTCTTGATAAATGTGGTTAAAAGTTTATCAAACTTGTTTATCTTTTCACAGAACCTTCTCTTGGTTTCATTGATTTTTTGGTATTTTTAGACTCTATTTTGCTTATTTTCACTCTGATCTTAATTATTTCTTTCCTTCTGCTCACGTTGGGTTTTGTTGTTCTTTTTGTAGATCCTTTAGGTATAAGGTTAGATTTTTTTTTTCGGGGAGGGGGATTTTTCTTGTTTCTTGAGGTAGGTCTGTGTTGCTATGAATGTTGCTTAGGTCTGTTTCTGCTGTGTCCCATATATTTTTGGGTGTTGTGTTTTTATTTTCATTTGTGTCGAGGTGTATTTTGATTTCTTCCTTGATCTCATTATTAATCCAGTCATTGTTTAGTAGCATGTTATTTAGCCTCCATGTGTTTCTGTGTTTTCAGTTTTTTTCGTCTAATTGATTTCTAGTATCATACCATTGTGGTCACAGAAGATGCTTGATATGACTTCCGTCTTTTAAAATTTATAGACTTGTTTAGTGGCATAACATGTAGTCTGTCCTGGAAAATATTCCATGTGCACTAAAAAAGAATGTATATTCTGCTGCTTTGGGGTGAAATGCTCTAAAAATATCAATTAAATCCATCTAATGTATCACTTAAGACTGCTGTTTTCTTGTTTATTTTCTGTCTGGAAGATCTATCCATTGATGTCTATGGGGTATTAAATTCTCCTATTATGACTGTATTACTGTTGATCGCTCCCTTTATGTTGGTCATATTTGCTTTCTGTATTTAGGTGTTTCTATGTTGTGTGCATCGATGTTTACAAGGGTTACATCCTCTTGTTTGATCCCTTTATCATTATGGAATGTCCTTCTTTGTCTCTTATTATAGCTTTTGTTTTAAAATCTGTATTGTCTGATGTAAGTATTGTTGCCCTTGCTTTCTTGTTGTTGTTTCCATCTGCATGAAATATCTTTTTCCATTGTTTTTTGTAAAACACATCTGATTTATGAAACTTCAACACACGCAGATTATATTTTAATATGAGGAAGTAAAACATGGTATTTAACAAATGTAATCTTTTCTTTTTTATATATTGAGACTTACTGATATCTCTTGGGGTGTTTAAATATGAAAATAAATATCATGTATAAACAAAGGACGATGTGGATATTGAATGACATTGTTAACTAATAACAGACAAGAAAAAATATGTAGGATACTTTAAATGACTTAATGTGTTTTTCTACCTGGAAGAACTTAAAAAGAGGTCACCTGTCATCTGGTGACCAAAATGTAATTTTTCAGAGCAATGGATGTGAGATAGTGGGAATTTTAGGTTCCACTCCACAACATAGAGGATTTATGTTTTAGCGTGTCAGACATTTATTGTTGCCTTGAAACCTTATCAAGGAGATATTAGCCAATCATCTGCATCTGCTTTTATTTCCCATTTTTTTACTTTCAGTATGTGTGTATCTTTTGATCTGAAGTGGGTCTCTTGTAGGCACCATATGTATGGGTCTTGTTTTCTTATCTATTCAGCTACCCTCCGTCTTTTGATTGGAGTATTTAGTCATTTTCATTTAAAGTGATTATTGTTAGGTACATAGTTATTACCATTTTATTATTCATAGTTATCTTCTTCTTAAAGAAATCCCTTTAACATTTATTGTAATACTTGTTTGGTGGTGATGAACTCCTTTAGCTTTTTCTTGTCTGGAATATCTTGATTTCTTTAAATAAATGGATACATGTAAAAGCTGTGTCAATATATGTTGTCATAATGTAGCAGTTAAAAATCAAGTTCTTTGGCATTATAGCCCTTGGTTTAAAATGAAACTATGGTGCTTATTAGGTGAGTAATTTCAGGGAAGTTGCTTCTGTCTTGATCCTCAATTTCCTCATCTATTGAATAAGATGAATAACCCCTGTCTCATAAAGTTATTGTGAGGGTGCCTAGGGCGATTATATGGCTATAGATACGGTGATCAGAACAAGGTATGGCAGTCAGTAGCGGCTCTACAGAAGTTAGTTCTTTCCATTTTTATATGAAGATTTTTGATTTGGTTATGAATTAGCCCAGTCTTAGTGGAAAAATTTGCAATTGAATTTTCTCCTCCCTTAATATAATACAGTATATGTGTAAATCACAAGTAGGAATTTTATCATTAGACTTTGTAGAATGTAAGTAAAAATTAATATTTTGCTTTATGAAGCTGTATTTTTATTGTTTCTGGACAGACTTCAGAGAAGACATGAGTACAAAGTAATCACTTAATATTAAAGTTGTGTATATATAATGATGCTTCATTGAAACAGCATGAGTAGAATCAATTTAAAGTATAGTGAGCTGCACCAAAACCTTTTATGCCATTTTTTTCCTTTGGCTTAATACATTCCCAGACCCACTCCTTTGTAAATTGGGTGCCGTAGCTTTCAGTGATGCATTGCCCATGTATATTTTCTATGGGTTTCCGAGGTCATATGACCATAATTTGTATAAGATGCCAGACTATGGAAGAGAGTAGTATATTTAAGTAGTATATTTAAGTCTTGTCTCTTCCACTCAATAATTGTGTAATTTTGGACAAGTTCATTAATTTGTTTGAAACACAGCTCTTGTCTGTAAAGAGTAGTAGTAATTTTGCCTATTGCATATTTTTGTATTGAGGCCTATGTGAAAATATATGTACATGAGAGCCCTTTAGAAACTGTAAAGCGCTCTCCAAATGTGCGAGGGTTTCTCCTTGTCAGACTGGTGGCTGCTTCTTTGACTTGTCAGCCACACTTGTAAAGCAGTTTAGGTTGCTGTTAAAGTCGAGACTATGTGAGGGGCCCAAGATGATGTGGGGAAACCGTCTTTCTTTACTTTCTTTTCTAAATGGCAGTGGTAAGAAGTCTGTGAGGTGGAAAGTCAGGGCATTAATTATGGGATGATTCTACATTTGCTTAAGAAGATGAATGATGGTTTTTGTGTATTTTGGAAATTAGATGGTGTTTAAGAGTCTTCATTTTTATCTCCTTGAGTGTTTCAATGTATTCATTGAGTAGTACCCAAACAAGTTCTCCTACCTAATCTGAACAGGCCTTTCCTTTGCTTTGGGTAATACCACCGTTGCTTCTGTCTCCTGCAGACCCTTAGACCTCTGCCCTTATAGCAGATGAACAGCCATGGGGCTGCTTCTTGGGCAATAATGGGCATCACAGGGGCCCTCCAGGCTCTCTTTCAGGGCTCATGTGTCATCCTTCCTGCTCAGGCAAGGAATTCATACAAGGCTCTTCTCCTGTAATCAGTTGTGACCTGGCAGCTAAGATAATGTTTCTCACATTTTATTTAACTACTCTAATATATTTATCTTAAGACATGGTTAACTTGACTTGCATTCGTTGGTGGCTCTACCGTGATTTCATGGTTAGCTTGTGCGTCCACTTTGAGCACAAAGTCTGGATTTAAAAATTTAAAGAGAAGTTGATTTTTTTTGTTGCTTTTTTAATGAGGATAACAGGGGGCTCTTATAAATACTATACAGAAATCTGTCTCTTGTGGAAAGTAGGCCAGACTTATACCTCAGTGGGTAGCAGAAAAATATATTTCCCTCTCACTAAAAGTTTAACATATATGAGTACGTACTGTGCATTTTCAAATTTTAATGTGTTTATAACTTGTCTTGCTGCAATGCTTTTTATAATGCATTATAATTTGGTTAAATACGCCATTTTGAACTGATAGTTAAAACTGTATGAAGATCTTGTGGTTATTGATAAAAGTACTTCAGCAGAAAACACTGTGACATTTAAAACACTGCCAAGCTGCAGTGGGTGACTTTTCCTTGAGGTAGTTGCAAACATCCCACAGTTGACCTTTAGTCATTTTTCCTGATGTCAGATCCCTTGCATGAGACCTTCTGAGTATGTTGATGCTTGTGAATTGTACATTTCAGGGGTACCTGGAGAGAGCTCCTTCCAAAAAAAGAAAGAAAAAAAAAAAAGAAAGAAAAAAAAGGTTTCACCATCAGTTTCCTGATGGAGATTCTCGAAAATTCCAGATTGATTCCTTTTGATTTTTTGTTTTTGAACAGCTAGGTTTATAAGTGAAGTCACTTACCGAGAACTTGCTGTGTTCCTAATATGTGATAGACCCAGTGCAGGTACTAGAATCAGTCATTTCCACCTGTGGAAAATGATAAACTGGGTTTGATGATGGGGAGAAAGAAACAGTTTGAGGGCACTGGGCTCCTGAGTGTGGTAATAATTAAAGGGCTGGCAGAGAAGAAAAGGATGTGTGAAAGTTTGACCATAGAATATGTTTAATAAATACTTATTAAATAAAATGTTGTTAGTAAAGTAAGTCTATGGTCTGGCCTCATCAACTTGTGATATAGTGAAATGCCGACTGGCCTGGGTGTAGGGAAACATGGGTTTGGTATGACTGTCTGTGCCAGTAAGCCATGTAGTTGTGACCTCTTGGTCAAGACACCTCATGTCTCTGGGCTACAACTTCCTTATTACGGGAGTGATGGAGTGGGACAAAATAATTTCCAAAATTCATTGAGCCTTGTGGGGACAGAGTCCCAGAGAACAGTTTCCAGGCTCTCGGCCTCACGTGGAAAGGTGGCTTGGTTATTAGATGGCCATCAGCTGTGATCAGATGGCCATCCGCTGTGGCTAGGTGGCCATCAGCTGTTACCGGTTAGCCATTAGCCACTAATATAACTGCCATCGTTACACTGGCAAGGGGGTTGGTTGGTTGGCAGAGAAGCTGATGGTGGATTGCAGTTAGCAAGTTGGGTGGTTTGGCAGAAAAGTGGACGGTGGATTGCAGCTAGCAAGTGGGGTTAGCAAGCGTGGATGGCGGATCGTGTGGATCCTACTAGCCCGGCCGCTAGTGAGACTGGGGTGCAGGGATATCCCCTATTGGGGTCCTGGCAGATGTTTGCTTTTGTATCTCCAACCCAGCCGCCATCGAGACTATAGTGGTATGACTCCCCTATCTGTGGCTCCGTGGGTGTTCCTTTTTGCCCTCACCACATCCTGCGTTCTTGTGCGGAGAGCAGGAGATGAGACCCTGCATTACAAGCCTTCCCTGCCTACCCCTCCAAAGCATGTACACCTGAATTTTTGTGAAAATATCGTTAATATTTATTCAGAATTAAAATATGGCAGTCACCATCTCTATTCCCATCTTACAAATGATGCAATTTGTCAGTTAATAATCCTGCAATCTGTTCTGGTGTCAGAGCCATGATTTGAACTGGGATCCACCAGTCTCAGCCAACCCTGTGCTTACCCATCATGCGGCACAGATTCCATGGTGAAGACTGAGGAAGACAGGGAAGCTCCTCCTCTCCTGATCCTCTGTGTAAGTTTCTGAGGGTACTCTAAAGATGCCATTTATCGTGAAAGAACACAGGTGACTTTTTGAGGAGAATTATGGACCCTTACACTTGGGGGTGCCTGAGAGGCCCTCTAAGGTCCTAACTTATTTTTTGTTCAGTGCAGGAGTCCTTTCTATTAAATCCATGACTGAAACTTAGCTAAATGATAGGTAGGCGCAGGTGTTGGGGTGAGTGGTAAAGAAGCAAGACCAACAGTATTTTTTAAATTAGTTTCAGGTGTTCAAAACAATGTAATAGTTTAATATTTATCATTTATATCCCTCACACTGTGTCAACGCCCCTCCCCCCATCCACTATCCCTCTGACATTGCACACAGCCATTACATTTCTGCTCTCTCTATTCCTTATGCTGTACTCCACTTTTTGTATTTATCTTAAGACATGTTCTTTAAGAGGGCTGTTCTGGAATAAGAACAGGCAGAGGAAATGGTATATATATACACCCCACCCCCCGTTAAATCCTAGCATCACATGCAACTATCAACATCTTGCCAAACCCCAAAAACAAGAACAAGTGCACAACTGACACAACTGAGACCAAGCCTTCATTGATAGTCAAACGGACATCAACAGACTCATATACCCCAGCAATTTAACTTAACTCTCCCCACCATTTGATACAAACCTGCTACTTTAATGATTCGATTTTCCTTAGACATCCATCCCCCTAGATCTGAAACCCATCCCCATCAATCCAAATATAACTATAAATTTCAATGCCCATCTCAAACCAAATCCACCCTGTTAATGTAGCTTAACCAACCAAAGCAAGGCACTGAAAATGCCTAGATGAGTACTAGTACTCCATGGACACATGGGCTTGGTCCTGGCCTTTCTGTTGGTTCTAGGTAAAACTACACATGCAAGTATCTGCACTCTAGTGAGAATGCCCTCTAAATCATAAATCATATATTCAAGTGATTTGAATATATATATATTCAATATATATATATGTATATATATATGTATATGTATGTATATATATATATATATATACATATATATATATATATATACACACCAGCACTTGTTGTTTGTTGATTTATTGATGATAGCCATTTTGACTGGGGTGAGGTGGTATCTCATTGTGGTTTTTATTTGCATTTCTCTAATGATTAGTGAGGTTGAGCATTTTTTCATATGTATGTTTGCCATCTGTATGTCCTCTTTAGAAAAATGTCTCTTCATGTCCTCTGCCCATTTTTTAATTGGGTTGTTTGTTTTTTGGAGTTGAATGAGTTTTTTATAAATTTGGGATATTAACCCCTTATCAGATATATTATTGGCAAATATCTTCTCCCATTCAGTAGGATCCCTTTTTGTTTTATTGATGGTTTCCTTTGCTGTGAAAAAACTTTTTAGTTTGGTGTAATCCCACATGTTTATTTTTTCTCTTACTTTCCTTGCCCAAGGGGATATATCAGTAAAAATCTTACTCTGGGTAATGTCTGTAAACTTTCTTCTTTTACTTTCTTGTAGGAGTTTTATGGTTTCAGGTCTTACATTTAAATCTTTAATTCATTTTGAATTTATTCTTGTATGGGGTGTAAGGAGGTGGTCCAGCTTCATATTTTTGCATGTGTCTGTCCAGTTTTCCCAGTACCATTTATTGAATAGACTGTCTTTACCCCATCGTACATTCTTGCTTCCATTGTTGTAGATTAAATGGCCATATAGGCATGGATTTATTTCTGGACTCTCTATTTTGTTCCATTGATCTATGTGTCTGTTTTTATGCCAGTATCATGCTGTTTTGATTACTGTAAACTTGTAGTATAATTTGATGTCAAGTATCGTTATGCCTCCCACTTTGTTCTTATTTCTCAAGATTGCCGAGGCTATCTGGGGTCTTTTATGGTTCCATATAAATTTTAGGATTATATGTTCTCTATCTGTGAAAAATTGTCCTTGGTAGTTTGATAGGAATTGTGTTGAATCTGTATATTGCCTTAGGCAGTATGGACATTTTAACAATATTAATTCTTCTTATCCATGAGCTTCATTTTTTTGCATGTGTCTGTCCAGGTTTCCCAGCACCATTTATTGAATAGACTGTCTTCTTCAATTTCTCTCTTCAATGTCTTATAATTTTCTGAGTACAGATCTTTTGCTTCTTTGATTAAATTTATTCCCAGGTATTTTATAGTTTTTGAAGCAATTGTAAATGGGATTGTTTTCTTAATTTCTCCTTCTGATATTTTATGATTGGTATATACAAATGCAACTGATTTCTGAATATTAATTTTGTATCCTGCTTATTTACTAAATTCATCTATCAGCTCTAATAGTTTCTTGGTGGAGTCTTTAGGGTTCTCTCTATGTAGTATCATATCATCTGCATATAATGATAATTTTACTTCCTCCTTACCAATTTCGATGCCTTTTATTTCTTTCTCTGGTCTGATTGCTGTGACTAGAACTTCCAGCACTATGTTGAATAGAAGTGGAGAAAGTGGGCAACCTTGCCTTGTTCCTGATCTTAAGGGGAATGGTTTTAGCTTTTCCCCATTGAGTATGATGTTAGTTGTGGGTTTATCATATGTGGCCTTTATTTTGAGATATGGTCCCTCTACTCCCACTTTCTTACGAGTTTTTTTTTTTTTATCATAAATGGCTTCTGGATTTTGTCAAATGCTTTTTCTGCATCTATTGATATGATCATATGATTTTTATTTTTCATTTTGTTAATGTGGTGTATCACATTAATTGATTTGCGGATGTTGAACCACACTTGCATACCAGGGATGAATCCCACTTGATCATGGTGTATGATCTTTTAAATGCATTGCTGAATTCTGTTTGCTAATATTTTGTTGAGGATTTTTGCATCTATGGTCATTAGGATATCGGCCTGTAGTTTTCTTTTTCTGCAATGTCTTTGTCTGATTTTGGGATCAGGGTGATAGTGGCCTCGTAAAAAGTGTTTGGGAGCCTTCCCTTCTTCTGGATTTTTTGGAATAGCTTGAGGAGAATAGCTGATAATTCTTTTTTGAATGTTGGTAAAATTCACCTGTAAAGTTATCTGGTCCAGGTCTTTTGTTTGTTGGAAGCTTGTTGATTACTGATTCAATTCCCCTGGTGGTAATCAGTCTATTCAGGCTTTCCGTTTCTTCTTGAGTTAGCCTTGGAAGGTTGTATGCTTCTAGAAAATTGTCCATTTCTTCTAAATTGCCTAATTTGTTGGCATATAGTTGCTCATAGTAATTTCTTAAAATTTTTTGTATTTCTGTGGTGTCTGTTGTCACTTCTCCTTTTTCATTTCTGATTTTATTAATTTGGGTCCTCTCTCTCCTTTTTTTGATGAGTCCGGCTAAGGTTTGTCAATTTTGTTTATCTTCTCTAAAAACCAGCTCTTGGATTCATTTATCTTTTGTATTGCTTTTTTTAAGACCAGTAGTATTTTTGAAACACCTGTTATGGAGAACTAACACTGAGTGAAATGTGTTTCTTTAAATATTCCCCCCACCGTTACCTTCCCCAATCCACACAGAACTGATGATATTCGCCACCTTTTGCTCATCATCTCAGGAGTCATTCTGGTTTCTCAGAAACGTGTGTAAAGTGTTCACTTATGTAAACATTTTATGCTGATACTGGAACATCTGCTTTAGCCCACTAATCATTCTTTTCTTGCTGTGCTTTTTGCTTATGTATTTGTTCAGACCTACTCCTTAATGATTTCAGCCAGCCATCCTGCCGAGTCAAAACCACTTGCCTTTCAAGATGTGCTCAGCCAGTTTTACTTGATCACAACAGGAATGAATTTATTGGACTATTTTGGGCTACATGGTCTTCAAAATACCATCTTAAATAAAGAGAACATAAAGGAACAAGATTCTAATCATTGCTTTCTTTTCCAGATCTGTTTCATTACCTCCCATATATTGAGTGAAGTGTTCGTGTTATTTCGCTAATGCTTTAAATACCTCAGCTCAATAAATATTTAAACTTTTGTGGAGGCAACTTGCTTTTAGATTTTATGTCACACTGATTGCTTGGGAATGACACTTTTAACCAACTAAAATATTTTTTTCAAAATACTGTGTTGTTTATTTTCTTTGTTTGTGAACACTAGAACTAAAGCCCATATGAAAGGGTATGGAGGAGGGGATGCGTAGTTTCAAAGAAAAAGGTATTGAGGAACTGGACAGGGTAATGAAAATTGAAAATGGAACTTATCATGCCCAGACTATATATTTTTTAAGTAATTGAGAAGTGAAAAGCAAACAAATAATTATTTCTTACATTTAACACTTTCATTTCAGCACCTGATGAGTCACTGGGGTTTGTTGCAGCTCAAGAAAAACATTGTGTGAATGAGTAATAAAGAAATGGAAGGCGTTGTCATTAATATCCACAAATACATTAGTTTACTATTTTCGAGAACTCATTCACTATTTCATATTCAAATTTGTGTTTCTTATCAAATTTGTTTCTAGCCTTACTTTCATTCCTGAATCATATTCAGAGATGAAGAGTCATAGCCTGGAAGTTTAAATTTAGCTGTTCTACCATTTACTACGTCACACTTAATGTCAAACCTTCTTCAGCTCTCCTCTAATTAAGCACTTCTTCTGTAAGCCACTTAACCTTATATCGCCTTGAAACCGCACTTTGATCTGGCCTCCAGTCTGTTTCATCACTTTTTTTTACTAGTTGAGTATTCTTGAGTAAACTGTTTGTCACAGAGTGCCTGGCTTATAGTAGGAGTTCTTAAAAGGTTTTGTTTTCCTTGCCTCAGAGCCTCACCCTTCTCCACCCATCAGATCCTGTCCATTGTTCAAAGATTTGGTCTGGTCTCATCTCTTACATGGAGCCTGTGGGACTTGCATCCTCCTCTGAGCCAAAGAAGGAAACTTATTTACCACCTAATAGATACTGCCCTGAATTATTTTCTTCTTTATATTGTATCAGTTGGGGTTCTTTGGGTAAAAACTATTTGAAATAGATTTAGCAAACTCGAGTGAAGAGAAAGAATTTTGGGGAAGGCTATGAGTAGCCCACTGGATTCACCCGAGCCTGAGAACCAGGGTTGGAAATGGATAGGCAGTAGCACGTGGATGAGGTATGAGGACTGGGGAATGGTCTTATAGCAGGAGCAGTCTGAGCAGCAAGCCACTGTTGAGATGAATGAACTCCAAGCACTTCTTCCACTATGGTGGCAGTCACTCAGGGTGCGGATAGGAAGACTGTGTGATGCGCTCAGCCCAGCTGTACCAGGGCAGTGAGAGGCAGAATCTGCCCTTTCGATTGCCTTAGTGGAGGCCCGGCACCTGGATTTCTCATTTCCAAAGACTGCACATAGTGGGAGACAAATAACCCTCTAAAAGGAAACTCGGATGCCATTAAGAAGGCAACATAGATGGTTAGTGGCCAAACAAAATGTTCCCTAGTAGTTTTGCCCTTCAATCTCCAGAAATTTTAATTTCCTTGAGAGCACAGATTGCATCATGCTGTGTTTTTGGAAGTCCTATAGTTTGTTGATTCATTGCATACTTAGTAACCGCTTATTATGTGTGCACCAGCACGTACTTTAGGTGTTGTATATACAGTGTATATAGCAGTGTACATAAACACTCCTAAGTTGGGAGCTTGTGTTTTGGGGAGGGGGTGAGGCAGACAGTGAGCAAGATGAGTAAAATTTGGGATGTGTGTTAGTGAGGGAAAAGAACGCATGGTAGGGTGATAGAAAATGGTACAAGACTAGCAATTTTAAAAACTGGTCAAGGAAGGTCTCACTGGGGACGTTTGGACAAAAAGGGATGGAGCAAGCATAGGGAGCAAGCAATACAGATATCTGGGTGACGAGTGATCAAGACAAAGGGAACGCAAGCGTAAAGACCCTGAGGCATGTTTCCTTGGCATTTTGCGGAACAGCAAGGAGGCCAGTGTGTCTGGAGTGGAATGAAGGAGAGGAAAAGTAGTTGGAGATGAGGTCAGAGATGGAGGAGGAACCAGCCCACCATGGATGCAATCAATGTATGAACAAGACGTAGCCTCTGTTTCCATGGGCCTTATGGTCCAATAGGAGACACAGATGTGTGAGGATGTAACTTGAGTACATTGTAGCAAGTACCACAATTAGGCTTGGGGACGGAGCTAAGTGCTGCCACACAACAGGACAGGCCTAGCTAGATCTCTGTTTGCCCGGTGAGTTCTTTGAGGGAAGAATGGATCATTCATTTTACTTCCTGAACAGCTTGTGGAGAACCTTTTGTATATATTTTTGAATTCGCTTTGATTGGCTGAATGACGGATAGTATGGATATAACTTGTAAGAAGGAGCAGGTTTTTCCTTAATCACGCACAGATGAGGCTTAGAAAGATGAAGGAAAATAGAAGGAAAGTCATAGACCATGGAAGGGCTGAATTTTGACTCCGCAGTCTATTCTCTATGCAGTACTTTTCCTGTCCCTGGTATCATCGCTTTGATGTTGCAAAGTACTGAAAACAAAACCACTAAAAAGATTTTGGAGAGGTAAACAGAATGTCTGTATTAGTTGCGTGATTTGTAATGTTAATGCAGTTGATTATTTTACTGCAATATAAGCAATCGATTTATTGATTTAATTGTGCTGTTTTATGCTCATGTGGAAATTTTTGTGCTTATAGGTTTTCTCTACAATGTACCCCCAAAATACACAAATGTAACATGGCACCATGTCTCAGTATGGCTGCAGACAACCAGCAGAGAGGCGGATAATTTGAAATTTTCTGTTGCAACTGGTGTTGCCAGCATATTGAGCTATGTAGTATTACCTACTACTGAATGGCTCCTTCCACTATGGCCTCTTGAATTGTGAAGTGGAAATTTGGTGCACTTATGTAACCGAGCACTTGTGTTATTTAAGGAAGCAAGGTGTTCCATGAATCAACAAAACACCCCAAGCTGAAAGTCAGGAACGTACATTTCAATTAGTGACAGCAGGACCATTTCCTTAGGGCCCCGTTCATCAGGTGAAAAATCTGACAGTGTCAAAAAAATACAAATGCATTTCTTACAGTATTCTCCCCACTGAATTAGTATTTATTGGAGTCAGTAATCCTTGCACATGCATCTTGCTTACATCCCTTTATATTCCTCTGTCAGTTAGTTTTTGGAGTCCCCACAGATAGAAATGTGAATTTGTGTTAAATATTTAAAACACCTATTATAGGTTTGCCTGGCCTCAGAAGCCTGTTAATCAATTTGAAAAACATATTGTGTCAGGCATTGTACTAGGCATTAGGGACACAAAAATGAATAAAATAGAAGTCTTCGACTTTTATTTGACAAGAAAAACAGAAGCCAGTAACTATCATATAATATGATAAGAGTTTGATACTAGAATATTTGAAATAGGATACTTTGAGAGTCTAGAGAAAGCGAAGGTATTCCAGCAAGGCACAGGAAATGCTTCCAAGGGAGTTTATGTTAGAATAGAGAAAAGGGGCAAGGGATTTCAGGTGAAGGGAATAGCATAAGCCAAAGCCTAGAAAATCAACAGTGATGGCTCTTGAAGGGTACCATGTGAGATGTGCACGAGACGGCTGGGCTGAGGGATTTGGAGTTATCCTATAGGTAATGAGGAGCCAGGAGAGAGATGTGTTGAAGTTCCTGTGGAAGGCTTATTCACGTGAAGATGTCAGCAGACAGTTAAGAGTCTTAACTTAGACTGCAGCTTTGGAATTCATGGGGGAAGCTGGGTTGGTAATATCCCCAGAGGAGAGAATTTACATTGGAAGAGAAGAGGGCTCATGATAAGGCATTAAAGCAAAGCACTGTTTATTGGGTGGGTTGAAGAAAGGATGTCAGAGAAGCCAGGCTTTGCCTTATGTTTGAAACAGGTCTTCCAACTAGTTTTTTAAAAGTAAATATAATAATAATAATAATAATAGCAATAATAATATAATGATAGTGATAGGTAATATTTATTGAGCACTTGCTTTGTACCAGGCACTATTCTAAGATTTTTTTCATTTAATCCTTATAATAGCCCTATGAGACAAGAAATGACAAGTCATATTCTTGTCATTTCCAGTTTCCAGATGAGGAAACCAAGGCACAGAGACTTTAAGGTCACTTGCCCAAGGTGACCTTATCAGTGGGTCCAGGACTGCAATGGAAGCAATCTGGCTCCAGAGTTTGTTCCCTCAACCCACTACCATTTGATCCCTCTCAATCGTCTAATCATTGTTTGGGAGAAGGATTGTAAATAAAAATTGCTCTCTCATCCCTAACAGTCTGGGCAAAGAGGTTTCAATGGTTAAGTCACATAAAAGTGCAGCTGCAACAGATTTGGTTTTTCCTTTAGATTTCCAAGTCAGCATGAGATTGTCTGACAGGAGCATCACAGACATCATGATTAAGCAATTCCATTTCTCGGAAAGCTCATGCCTCTTGTAACTGCCCCTTCCTTTCTCACAGACCAGCTTATTCTGCTAAATGTGAGCGAGCCTTGGGTATTCACCATTACACAGGAGCATATCTGCCTGTTGGTGGCCATGGTAGGGAGCATGGTTGATTAGCTGATCCTTGTGATTATTCTGTGTGGAATAAGATATAACAGTGCCAGCGGGCTGCAGTTGGTGGAGAGGAAGGTGAAGGACGCGTAGCAAATGGCTGGAAGGAGCTTGGACTACAAACGACCTGGGTGCCAACTTGGCAGGAAATGTCTGAGCCACAAATTTGGTTCAGTTTTGATGATTTTAAGCTGACAGTCTCATAGGGAAGAAGAAGAGAGTACACATTCAGTCTAAAACCAAAATATACTCCCCATTCGTATCATAGGAATACAGTAAAAGGGGAAGTCCCCAGGGTCGGGAAAAGTCAAGGAAGACTTTGTGCAGGAAAGGGATTGGAACTGAATAAGGGACGTGGGCGGTAGCTTGAGCAAAGATGTGATGTTGGCATGCATATGGTGGGCTCAAAAGAGAGGGAGGAGAACAGCCTAAACATCAGGCCAGATGTGTGATGAGGACGGTAGAAAATAAAGTTCCATAAGTTGAGTGAAGTCAGATTATGGGTGCCTTCAGAGGAGTTTGGTGTTTGAACCATGAGAAGAAGGGAGGCAATGGAAATGCTTGAGCAAGGAATTAATGATGAAAGGGTTATTCTAAGGTCTTCGATCCTAGTACATTGGGTTGCAGAAGGACTGCAGGGAAGAAAGGCAGTTAGGAGACCGCAGTCCTACAGTGTGTGTAAGGTGGGTTGTGGCATGGCTGTGGGACTCAGGAGCAAGGGGCAAGTCCACTGGGCACTGTGAAGTGAGGCTCGAAAAGGACATAGTTAGACATAGTGGATGGAAGAGAAGGGAGTTTTAGTGTAGGTTCCAGCTTTGGGGAATGGAAGACTGAAAAGACCATCGATGAGGTACCGGGGAAGATAGGCCAATTTCGTTTAGTTAGAAGATTATTATTCAGAATTGAATGATACACTACAGAAAACTGTTTCCAAAATGCCTATCCCTGGCACTCTGGGATCAGGACGCATCCTGTACTTGCTCTTGGCCAGACTGCAGTTGTGACGTGATTCATTGCCTTTGGCTACAGGTTTGTACCAGAACTTGCAGAATGGGTGTCAGTGGCTGAAAGGAAAATCTCAGAGACAGCATAGCATCCCTCTCCATGATACAGGGAATGATTTTGTGTGGACAGCACAGAGATTGGAAACACCTAGTCAAAACTGATTTGGAGATGAAACTCTGCAAATGAAGAAAGTTTAGGGACACCTTAACCAATTTGTTTCTTTTTAATGTATATGGAAGAACAATATATGATAAAAATATCAATCTAAGTTTAAAGGAGCCTTTCAATAATGATAAAATTAAAAATGTTAGTGATAAGAAAGCATCCTTTCAGAGTTTAGGTGCTAGGTTATTTATTTTTTCATTCTCCGTGCATGTCATGGTTTTCTTACAATCAGTGACATCTTTCTTCAATGAAACAAGGTAAAATTCCAAGACCAACTGCTAGTATGAAATTTGCTGCTGGAGAGTAAAGACACATGAGCATTTTAAAGACTTTTTTAGGCAGAACTTGGTTTCGTTTGTGTAGATTGAGTGGACTTGGATTCTGCCCACTGGTTAACTTAAGGTGACAAAAAACAAAACAAAACAATAAAAGCACAGGGGTGCTGTTGCTTGTGAGTGTAGACTCTGAGAAAACGAATGAATTATTGTAAAATGTGCATTAGTCTGAGATATGTGTTGATTTGTCTTCTCTGCTGCACTGCTTTTCTTCACAGAGACATGCGTTCCATAGTACTTCCATAGAACCCAGAAGTACTATGGGTTCTCATAGTACTTCTAGGAGAAACAAAAACTCATAGACACAGGCAACAGTTTAGTGGTTACCAGAGGGTAAGTGGGGAGATGGTAGAAGAGGGAAAAGGGGGTTAAATATATGGTGATGGAAAGAGAACTGACTCTGGGTGGTGAACACACAATGCTCAATTTTGAATTTTCTTAATCATGTGCCAATGAGCGTTTGGTCTCTCACCCTCTCCTCCCGCCTCCTATGTATGTACCAGTGGTAGAGATATTTAGTCTGCTTTTTTCTGTTTGCTTTTTGTAGAATATAATAATTAAATAGAAGTTGGTTGTCCATCTTCTATGACATTTTTGTCAGTGTGTTTTAAAAAAGGTACATGGCCTCCTTGTGGGTGTCCAATCTTCCTGGGTGCTGAGCCAACCAAATTAGTGGACCCAACACTGGCGTATATCTCAGCCCAATATCCTATATGGGTCCTGACAAATTCTAATACTGCAATGTCCATCCCCCACCCAAAGCCAAGGATACAATATTCTTTGTTCATTTTCTGGCTCTAAATGTCCTTGTTTTATTTTTGTTTTTGCAGCCTAACCTTTTTGTCATCTTTGGCATTTTTCACAGACTCCAGCTCATGCCTGGCTTTAGTTAAAATTTTCTGACGTTCTTATAGGTCAGTGCTACCTGTCTATTTCATTCTTTGTTATATGCACCCCCTTCCATCTTTTGTGAGGTTTTTTTAAAAACCGGAGACCCTCTGTAGCCACATTATTTTCTGTGATCTTTTGCCTTTTCTGTGATCTTTTGCCTTTCTTTGCACACACACGTTTGCAAGTGTGTGTGTGTGTGTGTGTGTGTGTACACAATGAGATGTCATTTTTTAGAGTTTCTGGTTCCTTTTTAGAACTTCTGAGTATAACATCATGATGTTTTACTTCTAAGTTTAATAAACACTTTTATTAAAATCTTAAGTTTGTGTCTTAACCCAACCTTTCTCTTCTTTCATGGACCAACTCCAAGATGACACAATTTCTTTCTCCCATACCAGCATCACCAGCCAGTGATTCCTGTTGTTAGAATTGTAATAGAAAAACTGTGATCAAGAGCATGGCACAGACAGAAGAAGTCAAGAATCATATGACTTCACTCATAAGTGGGATATAAAACTGAAAGCAACTAAGGAATACGACAAAGAAACAAAAACTCATAGACACAGGCAACAGTTTAGTGGTTACCAGAGGATAAGTGGGGAGATGGTAGAAGAGGGAAAAGGGGGTTAAATATATGGTGATGGAAAGAGAACTGACTCTGGGTGGTGAACACACAATGCAATAAATAGATGATGTATGATGTATTATAGAAATGTGCATTTGAAACCTATAAGGTAGGACAGTTAAGTTTGTGAACGCACCCTCGAAAAAGTGCTACATACCTCTTTGCTGAATATCACTATGGTTACCTTCAAAGTACTCCCCTTGGGAAGCTATGTACCGATGCCAGCCCCTAGTCCACTCTTCAAAGCAATTTTGGAACTCTTTTTCTGGAATGACCATCAGAGCTGTTGTCATGTAACCTTTGATGGTCATCAAAATGTCTTCCTTTCAATATTTCCTTTATCTTCAGGTAAAGAAAGAAGCCATTGGGGGCCAGATGAGGTGAGTAGGGAGGGTTTTCGAATACAGTTATTGGTTTACTGGCTAAAAACTCCCTCAAAGACAGTGCCCTGTGAGCTGTTGCATTGTCGCAATGCAAGAGCCATGAATTGTTGGCGAAAAATTCAGGTCGTCTGACTTTTTCACGCAGCCTTTTCAGCACTTCCAAATAATAAACTTGGTTAACTGTCCAGTTGGTATAAATTCATAATGAATAATCCCACTGATATCAAGAAAAGGTCAGCAACATCATTGCAACAAGTTCGCAAATGTAATTGTCAGACCTCACATATAATTTTACTAACCAATGTCACCCCAATAAATTTACTAAAGAAAAAAGAGCATGGGCAAATCCCGGTTCAAATCTAACTCCATCATTTACTCTCTGGGTGACTCTAGGCAAACTGTGAAGAAGACTGAAATAATGCACTCCAAGTGCTTAGGACTGTGTTTGGCATATCATCAGTCCTTAGTAATTATTAGTGGCCACCACCTCCACCATCATCAAAGTCATGATTCTGAGAGAAGAAATTATTGTCAAGGCAAGTCGAGATTTAACAGGTTCTCTAAAGAAGTGTCTCAATTACTGATGTTCTGCATTTTTATGATGTTGTAACTGTATAAAAATGTTTCTCATCTATACTGAGGAAATACCCTTCACACCATCTGCTCCTGAGAACATCAATTTCTTTTTATAGAGCAGTTTAACTCTACCCAATTATTGGCCCCAAACTTATAGATCCAAACCCTTATCAAAGTGTTTAATGGGATAAAGTGTCGTACTGGTATAAAAACAGTACTTTGCAATTTAGAAGGCATTAGATGACAAAAGGAATGACTTGTTAGGAATGACTTCTATCCCTCCAATACATACAAAATCACTTTTAACTTGGTTAGAATTTTGAGTAAGGGGAAAGAAATGCTTTAAATTAGTCATTTTAGAGTAATTATTTCATACTGATAGAGTGGCATGGAATAATCTGTAGTAATCTGTAGTAGTTGTGAGAGTTTAGACTTCAATCTGAAATATGTAATGGGTTCATATTGAAAAACTGGCCAGAAGGAAAGAACGTTGGCATTATCGGACACGTCTCTTCAGTTAGAAGTTAAACTAAAACCTACTTATCACTTTATTTTCTATTCCTTCACTTAAAATCAAAGGCAAGACAAGGCACAGTGAAGGTGTTCATGCTGCGTTCATTCATTCATTCAGCAGTTATTTATTGAGTGCGCAGTCTCTGTCAGATAATGTTTTGGGCATTAGGGTGAATGAGACAAGCCAGGTACCTGCCTTCATGGAGTTGACATTCTAGAGGAGGGAATTACATGGTAATAGGAAATAAATTAGAAAAATAATTTCATCTAGTGCTAAGGGCTATAAAGAAAAGAAAGCAGGATGATGGAATTGGGTGGGGCCATGAGGGAAGATGTGAGATACTTAGGGAAGAGACGGGAATGATGAGAAGGTGCAGATCTGAGGGAAACTACTCTGAGATGGAACTGGGTTTATACTTCATCCTATATGGATTGGGAAACGATTTATGGGTTTCAAGTAGGAGAGTAACATGTTCTGAATTTCGTTTTACAGCAGTTCCTCTGTCTTTTGTGGATAATGTACTGTACAGGGACTATGTCAGGAGATTAGTTAAGAGTCTGGTTCAACGGAAGGAGGATGTGGTTTGGGACTGGAGTGGGGAACGAGGGGATGGAGAGAAGTAAATAGATTCAAGAAACGTTTTGGGAGCTGAGTTGGCAAGACTTGCCAATAGACCAGCTGTGTGGGATGGTAAGATAGAGGGATGTTTTTGGCCTGTCTCATGGGTGGGTGGTGGAGCCCTTTATTGAGATCAGAAATAGGAGAAGCTGACTTTTTGAAGTGGGGGGGGATGAAGAAAGAGAGATGAAAAATTAAGTTTGGGGCTTGTTATGCTTGAAAAAGCCTATGAGGCATCCACATAGAGGTATAAATAACCAGAGGAACAGTCAAAACAAGAGGGAAACTTGGGAGTGTTAATGTATTCGTAATATTGAAACTACAGGAATGAGAGAGTTTGGCAAGGAAGAGAGAAAAGAAAAGAGGGTCTTGGGCAAAGTCCTGGAGAAATGCAGGTGCATAGAGGAAGAGAAGGTTGTAAGAAAGATTGAAAAGGAACAGCCAGGAGGAAGGGAGAAAACCAGGAGAATATTTTATTGCTAAATCCAAGAGGAGAGGTTTCAGCTTGTCAAATTCCACTGGAGAATTTGAGGTCAAGAGGTTTCAGCTTGTCAAATTCTAGTGGAAGATTTAGAAGCTGAGAGCAGAAAAGGACCATCATATTGGCAAGATAGAAGTCATTGTACCCCAAGCACAAGTGATTTGGTGGGATTTGGGCATAGGAGAGAATTAGAGGAATTCAAGAGTGAACAGAAGGTGAGATGGCAGATGGAGACAGTGAGTGCACATAATTCTTTTAAGAAGCTGTGAAGGGGCCAGAGAGAAGAATAAGACCTGGAGCAGGGCTATGAGTTAAAGGGAATATAAGAAATTTCTGGGATCACACCTGAAAGAAAGTTGATCTGGGCAGAAGACTTGGTGACATATAGTAATTACTCTGATGCTTAAAGGCCAGAAATGGCTTGGGGTCAAAGTCAGTATCCCATTGTCAGCTTGAAGCAAGCCTTCTTTCTTCCTCCTTTGTCTCTTGCAAGACCACATTGTTTAGCATCCATTTGTGCCTGAAACCAGCCTGTCCTCTCACATTTCAGTAACATAAGCCAATAAATCTGCTTACTTTAAAAAATGGCTTAAAATACTTGCTATAGAATCTTTTTATTGTCTATATGATATATATGTATATATTATTATGACACATATCTCTATGATCATATAGATATACTGTCCGTATAATGAAATTTCAAAGAAATAAAAAAAGCATGCTCATTCTACTACCCATCCAGAGTAAAGGAAAGGGGGGATAAAAAATAAAGAGGTTTTGTTTTATTCTAGAGTTGTTTTTAGATAGCATATACAACATTTATTTCACCATTTCAGTGTAAGGTTACATATATTTAGAACTAGAATGTGAATGAACTAATCAGAGACAGTTTTGAGGACACAAAGAAAAAACCGAGAGTTGTTAGATGGGCGGGGGCGGGGGGGGGGGGGGTTGGGGATAAGGGGAAAGGTGAAGGGATTAGGAAGCAGCTGGTAACCACAAGATGGCCTCAGGGTTTTCTGAAAATTAATTTGGGGAACTTATTCAATAATGTTGTAAAGATTTTGTTGGGTATTCGATGGACATGCGTCCTATTTGGGAGACTACCTCAGAGATAATGTGGATGCCTGATCATGGCATTGTACACCAGAAGCTAAACATTAATGAATGCCAACTATAATTTTATATATATAATGTGATGGCTGGGTGTGAGGTCGGAGGGATAATGGATGGGGGGGAGGGGCGTTCACAGTGTGAGGGATATAAATGATGAACATCTAAGTATTACCTTGTCTTGTAAACCTGAAACTATTAAAAAAACAAACAAACAAAAAAAAGAACTAGAAATGAAGGTAGAGGTCATCTAGTTCAAATTCTTCATTGAATAGAGGAAATGGGTGCCGACAGTGAGTGAATGACCTGTGGAAGGAAAGAAACTAGGACCCGTTTTGTGACTTAGAAACCAGGTCTTTGGGGTCACTCAAACATGAGTTTGAATCCTGGCGTTGACACTCAGAAGCCCTGAGACAATGAAAATTATTTCACTGTGCTATGGTTTTCTGATACTTAAACAAATAATATTGATCTTATAATTATGAAGCATAGATGAGATTGCAAATTAATTAGCAAAGCATCTGGCATCTAGAAATCCCTTGATAAGTGTTAGCTCTGTAGAGTTCCAAGACCTTGAATGAATTAATAGTGTACACTGAAAAAAAAATCAAGATTTTTGTAATATATAAAGATCATATTTTTCTCTCTTGTCTTAGTTTTTGGGTAAATATTCAGTTTTTCAATTGAAAGTATTATTTAGATAATTGTAGCTTCTCATGAAGTTTTAAGAAATAATACAGAGAGAACCCAGGTACAGTTCACCCAGTTTCCCCAATGGTGACATTTTGGAAAACTATAATATCACTCAATAATTTGATGTTATGAGCAGACAAATTTTTTATAGATGCTAATATGTATTAAAACATTAGGAGTTTGACAAACAAATAAGAAACAAAAACTCATAGACACAGACAATAGTATAGTGGTTACCAGAGGGTAAGGGAGGTGGGGGGTGGGAGAAGAGGGTCAGGGGGATCAAATATATGGTGATGGAAGGAGAACTGACTCTGGGTGGTGAACATACAATGGGATTTATAAATGATGTAATACGTCATTTCATACAGAATTGTACACCTGAAATCTATGTAATTTTACTAACAATTGTCACCCCAATAAATTTTTTTAAAAAAGGAAAAAAAAACATTAGGAGTTAATTTTAGACTACATTCATTCAATTGAAAACAAGAATTTTAAGCTTTCAAATTCACCATACAGAGGTATGGATAGCATGTGTTTTGATTTTTATATTTATGTTTTTAAATTGTGTATTTTTTCAGTTTCAGTTGACATTCAGTATTATTTTATATTAATTTCAGGTGTACAGCATAGTGTTTAGGCATTTATATCACTCATGCAGTGATTCCCCCCATTGGTCTAGTACCCACCCAGCACTCTACGTAGTTGTTACAACATCACTGACTGTATTCTGTATGCTGTACTTTACATCCCCATGACTATTCATTACTATTTGTAATTACTAATTTGCATTTCTTAATTCCTTCACCTTTTCCGCACAGCTCCCCAACCCTCTTCCCCTCTGGAAACCAGAGTTTATTCTTTGAATCTATGTATGTATGTTTATTCTTTGTATCTATGAGTCTGTCTCTGTTTTCTTTGTTCATTTATTCTGTTCTTTAGATTCAACATATAAGTGAGATCATATGGTATTTGTTTTTCTCAGTCTGACTTATTTCTCTCAGCCTGATAAAACCCTCTAGATCCATCCATGTTGTTGCATTGATTCTCTTCTTTTAAATTGTTATGAATTTTACATAATTTGGAACTAAAGCAATATCCTGATTGGAGTATCTGATGAAACTATTAGACTACTGGATTTAGTGCTGCAGGCTTCCGACTTTGCTCTGATTTGGTGACCCTGGCCAAGGCACTTAACTTTAATGTTGTAGAGCTGATTGCAAACTGGGACAAAAGGGTTACCCATCTCTGCCTAATTCATGGGAATGTTCTGGAACAATTAGATACCGTGTCTATCCCCTGCCGATCTCTCCAGCCTCGTTTCTTGATACTCTCCTTTTGCTCTATATGCTTGACCATAAGAATTTTCTCAATTTCTAAAGCATAAGATGTTCTATCGAATTTCTACACATTTTCTTATGCTGTTCCCTCTACCCGGAATATACCCTCATTCCCTTCCTGCTTGGCCTCCTAATCTATACACACATACATATACTCATTTCCTGCCCTTGCTCTCTAACTTCTACTGATTTTTCCGATCACACCTTTAGCAAAATCCGCAGAGGCTGCTCTTCATGACCCTCCAGGCTGGAATAGGTCCCCACGTTGTATTTTCCCTCAGCATCCTGTTCCTCCCCTTCACATTACTTACCGCATGTCCTCGTTCTGCTTTGTCTGGTATCTGTTTTCACCAGTATGTGAGGTGAAGGCGAAAATACTATCTTGATTGCCAGGTTATCACACCTATCACAGTGCCTGCCTCAGAATGGGTGCTCAGTAAATACGTATGGGATGAGTGAATGAATAAATTTAATAAACATACTCATAGCTTTCTGAAAGAAAACACTATGCAGATCAGGTGGAATTGTGGGTGATATTTCTATTTAGTCTGTGACTGTGTAGATATAAGACTGTTAATATGTTTAAAAATAGACCTTTGCGTGTGGTTGGTTTTCCTTATTTTTTTCCCATTCCTTTCCTTCTGTTTTCATGTCGGAATGCTGTGTAATTATGTCTTGCAAAATACCTCAAACTGTGGCCAAAGCAAATTTTAAAAAGGAAGACAGCCCAAAATAGAGATGAATGTTTACTTCGGTGCATTAAAGGGTTGTGAATTTTTAGTTCTTGCCAGTCCTCTATAAAGAATTATGTTGACCTGGTACAGTAGTGTGTTGCCGCTTCTCAGTTTGCTTCAGATCGTGAAAAAAAACTCCCAGTGTTCAGGTCACTGGAGGTTATATGTGCTGCTTTTTTCTAAATGCCCAATATGGGTTTGTAATTTCAAATATGTGGCCAAGGGAAAACAATATTAAATGGTATTCTCTGCTTCTGCATCTTGTACTGACTTAAAAAATTTTATTCTTTGATTGTTTTTTATATCTGTATCAACTGGACTCTCATTTGTTTTGTTCCCCTTGTGAGATGAGACTTGTAAATGCTTCTCTTTGGGGGACTGGTCTTGAGTTATCCCATTGTTCCTGCTGTCCGTTTTCTGTGGCTGACGTGTTGAGAACAGCCCAGTGAAGGCAGCTTTCTTCTTGCTCAAAACTTCCTTGTCCTTTCTTCAGTCTCCAGCAGGGCATTATTTTTAATTTTTATTAAATTTATTGGGGTGATATCGGTTAGTAAAATTACATAGGTTTCAAGTGTACATTTCTGTAATCCATCATCTATATATTGCACTGTGTGCTCACCACCCAGAGTCTGTTCTCCTTCCATCTCCATAGATTTGACCCCCTTTTCCCTCTGCTACCACCTCCCGTCCCCCTTACCCTCTGGTAACCACTAAACTGTTGTCTGCGTCTGTGAGTTCTTGTTTGTTTGTCTTGTTCATTTGTTGCTTCCAGTTTTATTTCCCAGACATAAATGAGATCACATTGTTTTTCACTTTTCCAACAGAGCATTTTGAGCCCCTGTTCCAGGAGATCCTAGATACCAGTGGTTTCCATACTTGGTTCACCATCAGAATCATCAAGAAGACTTTGAAAAACTTAAAAAAAAAAAATTTAGGGTCCCGTGCCCTAAAATTCTCATTCAGTATGTCGGGTTGATACCTGAAAATTAAGCTCTGTTGGAGATACTGATATACAACCACGTTTGGAAACTGCTGTTTGGGAATCCTAAATGCTTGAAAATATTTGTGTCTCTTTGATGTTTTTTGGGCTAAAATCACAACCCATGAATATGGCCCCTGGAGATCACACTTCTCTTGATCCATTGCTCCAGCCATTTTTCTGCCCATGACCCGCTCACACTCTTCTCTCAAGCCAAGCCAACTACTTGTAAGTTCCTGAGTACAACAGGTTTTCTTGGCCTTTGGACATGGTGGCGCATTCTTATCCCCTCCATGACCTGGGTAATTTCCACTGGTCCCTTGGACTCACCTCTCTTGATTGAGCTGGATGCCCCTGTCTGAGCTCCTCTCCAGCCTCTGCTTTTCCTCTTTCTTTCATACTTAATACGTTGTGTTGCTTTGCCCTGCACATAGTGGGTGCTTAATCAGTAGGTGTGGACTGACTGAGTTGCCTGTTGACTTCTGTCTTCCTTAGTATATTGTGAGCTCCTTAAAATAAGATTGGTGTCTTTTCTGCTTTGTAACCCCAGCAAATGTGTTGGTACATGGATAGCACTCAACTAATCCACAGTTGAATGAATGCATGAATTAATTGCTAAGAAAAATAAAAGAATCCTGTCCTTGGTATGAAGATACAATAGTTGCCATTGTTCTGAGTTAGGGAACATTTGCCTATTACAATAGAGACATATTTTAGTAGAATAAAAAAGAACTTGGGCCATTGACAGTAATTGTTACTGTGAATATTAGATAGAGAAACATAAAGGTAAATTGTTCTGTATGTCTTTTTCAAGTGTTTCGTTTTTATATAGGTGTTACAAGTTCTGAAGGTACAAGAAGGTATACAGGGAAAAGTCTCCTTACTGCCCCTAGCAACCAAATTCTTCAACCTAGAGACAATCAGTGTTTCAGTTTTAGGCCTTTGAATAAACAAGCAGTAATATATGGTACACACTGTTCCACTTCGTGCTTTTTTACTTTCTTCTATACATGGTAAACATCCTATGAAAATAAGTACACAAGAGGCTTCATCTTATCTCTTTTATAGCTTCAAATGTATTCCAATGTATGAGGGTATCCCAATTCATCCCTTTACTGATGGGTATTTAGGTTCCTATTTCAAACTCTGTATCTATGAATTGGTTTCCTTGTACATGTCATTTTGCATGTGCATATGTCTATGTAGGAAAATTTCTACTCATCAAGGCATTGGATACGTGCCTTGCAATATTAACAAATTTCCCAAAATAGGGATTAGATCAATTGTCCTCTTTAATTGTGATCACAAAACTCCAGTGGTACCTCGAATCGCCAGGACCTGTGGGCTTTGACCATCAAACATATGGTCTTCCAGGTTGTGCAGTGTGTTCTTAACATGGACAGTTGGTTGAAATGAGTTGAAAGTATTTGAGGATAACTGGAACTAGGCAAGTCCAAGAAATTTTATTTAGGTCAAAACCTATTGGTCTTTTTCTTTGTGAATTCTTTCCTAGCTTTTGTGTTTAGAAATCCTTGCCACATCCATAATGCAAATAGATTTTTGCCTATATTTTCTGCTACATATTTTTATAATTTCCTTGAAAATTAAAATTTCTTAAAGAAGTGATTCTGTAATCCGTCAGGTGGTGATAAGTGAGAGAAAGCAAAGTAAATCAACCAAAAGCGACACTGGAAATGAGATTGTGAGGGAAGACCTCACTGATCAGGACACATTTGGGCAAAGAGCTGAGGGGGACAGGGAATGAGCCAGTGGGTGTACGGATGTGTTCCAAGGAGAAGGATCAGCAAGTGCAAAGGTTCTCAATGGAAGGAAGCACGCTCAGCACACTGAAGGAATACCAAGGAGGCTAGTGTGGTGGAGCAGAGTGAGGGAGCAGGAGAGAGGAAGAAATGAAGTCTGAAAGAGAATGGGCTAGGGGCAGGAGTATTCCGGCTCTCTTACACCATTATGAGTACTTAAGACTGGGAGCCATTGCAAGGATTTAAATAGAAGAGGGATCTGACGTGACTCACTTCTGAAAAATTGCTCTAGCTGTTCAATAAAGCAGAGCTACCTAAAGGAACACATCCAAGCAGAGGGAAAACCATAGTGGGACCCTAAGGGGGGGGAGTACCCTGACATGTGAGAGGAGTGGCAATAAGGCTAATGTGGCTGAAGAGGTGAGGGATGGAGATGAGGTCAGAGAATGTGGGAGGTGGGCGGCAGAAGCTTTGGGGGACATACTATTCCATTTCTTACTGTCTTCTTTGTTGTCTAGGTTTTACTCCTTAAGTTAATTTTACTAGTTTATAGTTCACACAAAATGGTCTATATACTTTTCTACTTTTTTCAGTATTCAGTATTCAGTATTCAGTATTCAGAAAACTGTGTTTAATTTTCTCTTAGAACTTTTCATCCATCTGTATCTATCATGTGTACACTTTTTCCATTTGAAATTTGTGTTTTGTTGCTTAAAACCTTGCTAATTTATATTTGCAACATTAATTCATAAAGAGAGTAATTTGGAGTCTCAACAAAGTTTCCAAAACGTAAGCTGAGCCTTCATAAGTCTGGGACTGTCTGTAGTTTTATGTAGATTTATCAACACGATAACCAGTTTATTTATTATTGCTTTTTGCATTTCTCTCATTCCTTCTGGATTCTGTTTGGTTCTTAACAAGGAGCATATTTATGGTTCTGTGGGTGGTAAAATCTTACTTTCTTGAAAATATCTTTGTTTTACTTCATGAATAATAGTGTTACTGAGCATAGAATTCTAAAGTAAGTTATTTTCCCTTCGTTCTTAGAAGGTAATTTCTTAGAAGTTCTTAGAAGATATTTTTTTCATTGCTTTCTGCATCTTTTGTAGCTGATGAGAAATCTGTTGCTCTGATTATGCTTTCCTTCTTGGTAATTGTCTTGTTCTCTATTTGTTTTAGCTATTTCCTCCTTTCTTTGCAGGAGTGCAGTTTGGAGTTGTGATATTGTGGTTAGACTTAGAAGTGTTAGAGACCCATGTCTTTCAGCTGTGGAAATTTTTCAGTCTTTATTTTGAATTTTCTCTTTCTCATTCTTGAATCCTGTTTCATTTCAGAACTTGTGTATACACCGCGTTGAGTATTCTATCCTTTGTGTTTCTTAGTGGATCTTTCATATTTTTCATTTCTTCATTTTTCAGTGCTGCATTCTGCACGAATCTCCCGGGTCTATCTAATTAATGAATCTAATTTAGTTGGCTTCTTTTTGGTTCTTTTTCAAAACAATGTTTTGTTCCCATAGAGCTGTGTTCTAGTCCTTTTAACTCGTTTGATTTAGTAAACATATGCGTATTTTTTTTATAGTCTCTTTAAAATTATTCAGTTCTTGACTTGTAAATTATTTTTATCTACTCAGCCTTCCTCATCATGTTCCATTTCCTCAGTGGTGTTTAGATTTCCTTTGTAGTTTATCTTCAGTAGAAGTTTTGGTTGTTATGGTTGTTTATGTGGGGAGGGTTTCACATGTCCAGGCTCCGATATGGATCCTTTCAGAACCAATTCATTTTTGCTTCCAACTGACTTAGGTCTTGAACTGTTTTCTATTTTTTTAAATTTCTCAAGTCAGGATTCTCACTCTTTGGGAATATGAATTTGAATTTTATACCTACCCATTATCAAGGGTTTGGATTTCTCACAGGGGACTTATCTTTTTTTCTCCTTCATGGCATGTACAATGAACGAGATTCCTTGCTCCTTTCTTGGGTAAGTGGGCAGAGTTTATCTAGTGTCCTTTTCATGGACTGGATGACCTTTGAGTTCCTGGGCTTCGTGGAGGGAGACTTACACCAGCTCTCACCTCACATGGTCTCAAGTCCATTTCTTTTATCTCCTCATATGCTTTATCCCAAGCTCCTAGTTTCTTATGTCTTAATCTGAAACCTATTTGGACCACAAGTGTATCAGTTCCTGATTCCTAATCAGGAATTGAGTTCCTTCTTTGTCTCTGTACCTGGAATATTCCATTTCTTATTTTCAAGCTTTGCTCTGTATCACTTTATGTGTTATATCTGTATGTATATTTTTTCTGTTAGTAATGTCACCTTGGTTCAACACATTCTTTTTTTTTTCTTTATTTTTATTTTTATCATTATTAACTTCTATTTCTGTCCTTAAGATTTTATTATCATTATTATTATTTACTAAAACAACATCATGCTAACATTGGAGGAGCTTTATAAAAAAATTGTTTTTCTCCATAATCTCATCATTGGAGCAGAATGGTCTATTTCTAGTTTCTGGACATCATTCAAATCTTTATTCATCGTGCTCTTTAGTTACAATCATGCCATATATTTAATTTTGTGTTCTAACTCTATTTCCAAGTCATCTTCAAATTACCGTTTTTAATGGCCTTGTGATAGTCTCCTGAATTGGTGTGCTCTGTCATGCTTAGAGAGTTTGTTTCTGTTTTTCATTGTTATAAACATTTTCTTCTCAGAATATTTTTTCATATGTAGCCTTTGCATTATTTTTATGGCTAAAATATCAAGAAGGAGAATGTTACTAAAAATTCTTGTCTGGACATTGTCAATTTATCCTTTGAATGGGCTTTCTCGTTTTATTGTGACATCAGGGATGCATTCACATAGAACATAAAGCATTTATTCTCACCTACTGTGTGAGAAGCTCTGTGTGTTGTGAATACCATAGAGACAACTTTTATAAAATTAAGGCCAAAGGGACAAGCGCTGCAGTCTAAATCTAATTAAGGAAGAAATTTCACAGAAGAGCTTGCATTGCAGCCACATCTAGAGGGAAGAGTGGAATTTCCCTGGGCAAGGAGAGGATGGACAGTGTTCAAAGCTTAGAAAACTTAATGGACAAAGAGCCATGGGCATGAAAAATTTGCAGTGCATTTGGAGAACATTGAAATTGATGGTGTGGCTGGAATAATGGGTGAAGGAAAGGAGCAGTCTGAAAACGAAGTTAAAGGAGGGTTGTTAGATATAGATCATGAGTACTTTGCTAAGTGACTTTGAACATCATGAGCCAGAGTTTTCATCTCTGCCTCTAACTGTAAATGCAGGTTTAAGAAAATCATTCAATGTAGAATCATCGTTCCTTATGGTTGGCAGAGGACTTAGCCAGCTGGTTCTCTATTTTACAAATGATGAAAATTGATTGTTATAGAAGTTAAGGAACTTTTACAAGTATATACTGATAATATTTCTGGGGGTAAACATGCTCCCTCTTTCCAGAACTATTTGTTGAGCATTTGTTCATGGCTCCATACTGAGAACTGGGACGTCAGAAGGTGAGTAAAGTATAGGGCCAGCTCTCATAGCTGTTGGGGAAAATAGACAGAAAAAGCAATCATTGGAACACAGCAGAGTTGAGAATGATGGCAGAAATGGGTAGAGTGAGAACACAGAAGAGGGGCAGCTATTTCAGCTTATCAAGGTGAGGATGGTGGCAAGAGGTTGTGGAAGATGATATCTATAGTGTATCATAAAGGATGGGTAAGAAGAAGTTTGCCAGACCACGGTGAGAGAAGTGTGTTTCCACGTGAGCAAAGGCCTGAGGTGGGAAACAGCAAGGTGAACATTAGAATCAAAGCAATCTCATATTGTGCAAGAATCACCTGTGAGGCAGAGAGTGGAAAGATATTAAGTGAGGGCCAGATAGCTAGATAGTGTTTGCCATGGTAAGCAGAATGGACTTTATCTTTTAGGATAGCAAAGGATCTTAAAATATTTAAGAGGGAAACTTGGCAGGACTTTCTGATTGATTGGATGTGGGGGTACAGCTGAGGGAGAGATAGCAAAATATGATTCTCAGGTGGACTTATCTTTTCTTCTCTAGCTGGGTTCATCGAGATTTAAGGTGATGGAGCTTTTGTTTTAGTAGAAGCAGTGCAGTGTGGTGCCCCATGTCAGTGGAGAAGCCTTCACTGGGCATACAGAGACTCGAATGTTCTTGAAACACCCAAGAGGGTGTCCAGGTACATTTGGAGGTCACTGTCAGGAGCCATGTACTTTGCCACATTTTTAATAGCTGCTCTTTATTGCTAAGAGGTCTGTGGGTATAAGAATGCATTTATAAGGTTTAGAAAACCTTAAATGGACAATTTTATATATGCAATATTTGAAGCATAAGAACTAGCAGTTCTTATGGGTAGTGGGGCCCATCATTATAGAATGACTATAGTAGGTGATAATAACAGTAACTGACATTTACGAGGTACTCACCATTTTCCCCACGTGGTGCTAAATGCTTTGCGTTCATGATCTTATTTAATCCTCACTACAATCCTTATATAGGAAAACAGGGGCACAGAGTTATCTGCCCAGCATCACTAGCTTTAGTGCAAGCACCAGAGCGTGCCAACTCCAGAACCCTCAGTCACACACTCCAGGCCACCCGGCCTCCCCATGAAGCTGATATGTAGACAGGTGTGGTGCCCCATCGAGATTTTCAGGGTTCAGCTGTCAAAACGATGGCATCATTGAACCATCCATGTGAAATAAGAGTTTGGGTACCTTACCTCAGTTGTCTGTGAGGAGTGGTTGGATGTGGGGTGAAAAAGAAATCGGTTGTCTCTGAAGCTCTCTAAGTTGTAATATAACTACAATCTCCTTAAATCCAAATTGTAAAATAACGTATGTTGCTGCTTTTTTATGAAAGACTTATGAGAAACTTTTCTTACTAGATAGGTTAATATGAGAAGACAAAATGAAATAGATTAAAGATCATCTGAAAGTCCCCTTCCCCCCCCCCTTGAAATCAAACCATTAGGACAAGAAAAAGAAAAACTGAAATGTAAAACCATCCCCTCATTCCTCAGCAGGGAGATGGGTATGAAAATATAAATTCTATCATCGGTGGTAGGAGAATTAGAGATTGAGGACTTCATGGGTTGGGAAAAGCAACTTTTTAACTCAGCTGATAAAAATCCATATAAGTAATATTTTATATTTGCTAAAATAAAGCTACAGACCTCATACTAAACAGAGAAAATTGGCATTTTCTATATTGGCCTGGATTGTGTAATTAATTTCTAGTTATTATCCTTTGCTTCTTAGAAACTTTATGCTCCCTTTTAGTTTAAAAAATATCCCTCTTAATTTCTTTTATTTGATTACAGATAATTTGCACATGAAAAAGCTTTTGTCCTTATATTCTTTTCCTGGTTTCCCATTCAAATAGTCAATGTTGGTGTGACTTAAATCCTTGTAAGATTTAAATTCCTTTCTTCTTACAATATGGAGTGGATTTAGGATTTGGGGTCCATTTTCCTTCAGCTTCTTGTTTCTTGCCAGTAGCTTCACTGCAAAATCCACTACTCTTTTACCATCTGTCCTGCTTCCTTTTTCTGTTTCTACCTCCAGTTCCCTCATTTTCTAATTACTCCCAACAGCGGTGACTCAAATGTATATTCAAAGCAAGATTCCCAAAGTTGCCAAATAGGAATAGGAAAGTGTCAAATACTAGATTTTCACAAAAGGAGTCATTACGCATCTGGATTTTCATTTCCCAGAGAAGGAGAGAAGGAACACTCAAGGAAAGTCAAGCTTAGGGTAAAACGTGACATCATATACATATTAGGGAACAGCGCTTTCAAACTTCCATTTCTGTTATACTTTTAAGGTAGTCTTCAGGGATGCTCACAAACATTTGAGTCTGTCCCTCTTTTGGGATACAGTACAGGACAATTGCTCTTCCTTACTCAATAGAACTCAGGTATGGCCATATGACTTACAGCCAATTGAATGTGAGTGGCAGTGACACGTGTCACTTCTAAGCAGAAGCTTTAAGAGCTAATGTGTGCTTTAATGTGTTCTAATTTTTGACAGTAACTGTTGTATCCACTTGCATTTCTAAGTGGTGATGTGAGCAGGGTCCTCCAGCTGACTCACAATGGCACATATAATGTGAGCAAGAAATAAATTTTTATTGTTTTACGACGTGCTGTGATCACAAAATACGGTGAATGCTGCTCCTGAGTGCCATCCAACCGAAAGGCAGGGATCTTCAATATGGGAAGTGAGGCGTGGAACCTTAGTAACAGTGTGTGACAAGTTTCACCTTGTTCGGTGTAGTCAGTCAGGTGTGAGCTACCGTTGAAAGTGTGTTTTAAAGTGTGCTGTAAATCATGGATCACGGACAACGCATTAACATGAAATGGGCAAATGGTTTCATCCTCCATCATGACAGCACTCCGTGTTACACATCACTTTTGGTATATGGCAATTTCTGTCAAATAAAAACATTGTAGTGTGTCCTCATCCACCTATTCACCAGATCTGTCACTGTGTGACTTCTGGCTCTTCCCAAAAGTCAAAATGTCCATGAAAGGCAAATATTTTGAATCGGTTCAGGACATCAAGGAAGCCACGACAGCGCAACTAAAGATACAAAAGAAGACTTCCAGAACTGCTTCAGAAAGTGGTAAGAACAATGGGATAAGTGTGTTCGAAGCGAGGGGGAGTATTTTGAGAGGTATTAATGGCAACGTGTGTTTTACTGTAATAAAATTTTTTTTTTATTTAAACAGTCACTGTATGTTTTGATCACACATTGTAAGTCAATGAGATCTTTTGCAGGGTTGTTTGTTACTTTGGCAGAACCAAGTCCATCCTAATTGATATACTGAAATACTTCTAGTATCTGAATGAAGCCCATTGAAATGTATAACAGATGCAAATCACATACCTCCTATACGTGGATCACAGATGATTTGAAGACTTAAACATTTAAAGTATTTTTAAGCATTCACTCTCTGAGAACACCTTCTTTCTGCATCCCTGTAGTAGTGTGGAACCTATAACATGATTGTGTTCTGGATCAGCTGTGGTTTCAGAGGCTCTTTGATGGGAGGAAGGATACCTAATTCTTCTTTAATCCTGGTTACCTAGCACTATGTGTGACAGTCAGTGGGCACTAGGTTAATGAAAAGGACCATTATTGCCTGACACATAATAAGTGCTCAATAACTGACTATTTGAGATCAAATATCTTAACACTTGTGGTTGTGCAAAGTGCACTGTGGACATGTCACCTCCTTGGTAGCACTTTGGCTAATTTTCCACGGACAAAGAAGCAGTTTAATGTGGATTCTCAGGTTGTATTTTCCTTGCCACCAGGCCCTTTAAAAAGCTTTATTTAAAGAAGGACCATTAGTGCGACTTTGGCTGGAGGGATGATGTATTTGCATATAAACTGGTTTGGAGCCAGATGCTGAGCTTGCATCTTGACCATCTTTCCACTGGGCATTATAATTAGGAGGAAATTCTGACACTAAAGCTTGGCTAGTGCATAGTTATTGATTCAAAGTTTATTACTTCACCAGGGATTGCGAAGAATTTTATTGGGTTCAAAAAGTGCTTAATACATGTTATTCTGAGGTGTTGAGGGAATATCAGTTTGGCTGTTGTGTGTGCTCGCCTTGGTCAGTGAAAGCTCTGCCTGGATCCCTGGCTACAGAAAGGATTTCAGGCATCTGGAAAGACATATGTACACAAGGCTGTTGTGATACAGTCCCTACTTGCCTACCTTTCCATATTCTCCCTTCTAGATTTAAATTTATTCTTCCTACATGGAGCACACTTTCCCATGTCTCTATCCTTTGTCTAAGCAGTTTCTCCAATGCCTAAAAAGCCCCTCCTGGCTTCACTCATTCTCAAATACATATTAAGAGCCTACTCTAGGCCCAGGTATTTTTCTAAGCCGTGTGAGTACAGCTTTGCTGGAACTTACATTCTGTTGGAAGAGACAGATGATTAACAGATAACGAAGTAAATAAATAGAATGTCAGGTGACTAGAAATGCTGTTGTGAATAATAAAGAGAGTAAGTGGGATCACCAAGCAGGGGGGCTGGGGTGGCACAGTGTTGCTAATTATTGCAGGGAAAGGAAAGTCAAACTGATAAGGTGCTTATCAGATGCCTTAAGGAAGTGAGAAAGAAAGCCAGGAGCCCTGGGCATGGAGGGGAGCTGGAACCGCAAATGCAAAGGCTCTGAGGCAGGAGCTTGCTTGGAGGGCTCATTGAAGAGGAAGGAAGCCAGACTGAGGGGGATGGGCTGGGAGCGGGGTGTACAGATCATGCATGACTTTTTGGTCAGTGTAATTTTGTCTTCGGGCTCATTGATATGGGAAGTTATCGTGAGCTCTTTTTTTCCCCCCCATTTTTTAAATTATTTTTGTGTGTGTGTGTGAGTTTTTTTAGCAGAAGTGTGTCTTAAGACGATCTGGGTGATGTGATGAGAGTACACTTTAGAGGGGTTAGAACAAAAAAAGGGTGACCAGTTAGGAATCTGGTAGACGAATCCTGCATGAGATGAAGGCTTTGATCTTCAATACTCAACTCAGGTGTTGGATTCTTTGGGGAGCTCTTTTGAGCAATCATAACAAACTTAACTCTTGAAGTGAAGGTATGTAGCTGAGTCCACTTAAGTCTGGAGGCCAACTATGTAACTGAGACTTCTCTGAATTAATTTCCAATTAGAATACCCAGTTTCTTATAGATAATTGATTTTAAAAAGCCTGATTTAAAGCTTACATGTGTTAATATACATGTTATTCAAATTTAACAGTAACTTCAACAATTATTTAGAACTTTGACTAATGAAAAGATTTTGGAGGGAGGAATATTTTAATAAGATTTAAAATTGCAAATGAATGGTAATAATAAAAAGCAGACTGACTCATAGTGGGTTCTGTTATTGTTTTTAAATTCTTTGTTATCTGCCCTCATAATTCCTACACCCAGGGTAACCTCATCTCACCACTTTGCCCTTAATAAGTCGCTGATAGTAAGAACTTTTTCTATTGTAGGTGACAGAGCATCCAACTCAAAGTGCCTTGAGCACAAGACGAGTCCAAAGGAATATCTAGCTAGCTTCAGGCATGGTTTGATCCAGGGGACTCCAATAGTGTCATCACAACTGCTCCCTGTGATTCTAGTCTGTTTTTCTTTGGGTTGGCTTCCTTCTCAGGTAGGCTGTTCACTCTGAGTTGCAGGGTGGCTTAGTTGCAAGTGGCTCCAGACATCTGGATGCCTTGCTCCAGGTCACTGCAGCAAAAGTCCCAAAATATGACTCTAATACTCTTATGTACTTTCCCTTGAATCAATATCTGTGGTCAAGGGGATGTGTTACTCTAATTGGCCAGACAGGCCTGGGTCTCTTGCCCCCTTGTAGATATGGGGATAGATTAGGTCCATTTTATTTGAATCATCTGGAAGTAGGATAGTAGAGGGAAGGCCCCCAAGAAAAATTAGGATGCTGTTAGCCCAAGAAGAGGAAATAGATGTTGGGTAGTCAAGCAACAACTATGTACTCATTACAAGCAATTATTTCCTATTTCTGTCCAGAATCCTATCCTAGAAGGGTTCCCAGTTGGTAGATCAGGTACGTAGATGTGGAATCCTCACCCCTAAATTAATTGTCACTGTAGTTTCCTCTCCCTATTTAGGCTTAGGATTCTCGGCAGGAATCTCCTCTTCACTTCTCACACACATGCACACCCACACACAGACACCTTTCAGATAAGCTGTGCTTTTGCCTCAAGTGCTTTACTTGAATTTATCTCGTCATATGTTGTGTGTATACGTTAAAAAAAAACAAAGAAAAATAATGCCTCACAAAAGCTGCATTTTATTTTACCCTGTTGATGCTATCTATATGAATCTAGGTCTTAGTACGAAACAGATGGAACACTTAAATTGGGGTAATGTAAGAATGTAATAATGGACCATTTGCAAAGGTGTGGGCAGGGAGTAAGGAAACCATAGAAACAGGACAGTGCTCTAGGGCCAGTAACCGCAGCTGTGTTTACCTCCCCTAAGCCTGAAGGGGTTGGGGTCTGAGGGAGCTGCTGGCAGATGCAGTTTCCACTAAGCTAAAATTAACATTAAAAATTCAAAAGTCTGTTTTAATGTTCCACGCTCCATGTTTAGCACAGGTTCCCCGATCCCACAGGGAAGGAACTGAGAGAGTAAATATCCTGACATCTCTCTCCTTTCATCCTCCGGTCGTCTGCTGGTGCCTCCATTGGCAGAACCCAACCAGAAGCCACTGGAAGGGGAGCCCATTGATGAATCCATTTCAGTCATTGTCTCAGTGCATGGGGCAGGATGGAGAAGCGTGGGGAGAAGATCTAGAAGGGGAATGGATGGTATCTAGCACAGTCTCCTCTTTTTGCCCCTCAGTAGATGTGCTTGTCTTTTGTCTAAGTGAAAAGTTCTTGTTCCCTTCACAGGGAACACAGGAAGTCTCTCTGATTCAGTAGTGGCTCATTGTTAAATAATGTCACTCACTGATACTCCCTCCTCAAACCAGTAGCAAAGGAATAAAGGAACAGTGTAAATATAGCTGCTGCAGTCCTTGACTGTAGCACAAGCTGTCTTCTCCCATCTCTGCTCCATGTTTCCCGTATGTTTTTCCAGCTCCTCAGCTAGAAGGGACTGGAAAGAGGTGACCCAAACATTTATCCTTCCAGAATCTCAGCCCTTGGCAGTCCCTTTTTTACAGGGTTGCTTCTGTGTTTCCTGCTTCCACGCATAGTCCTCTACATTGCATTAGCACCTTAGTTTCTCTATGGTAATTGTGATGAATCTTTGAATCTTTCTCTGCCTGTTATTCAGTAGTATGACCAAGCCAAACTACCTGGGGGAAATCTCAGCTTCTAACACAATGGAACTCTGGCTGTGTTTCCTTACACAATAGAAGCATTTCTCCCTTAGGCAGTCAGACTTCCGAGGCTATGTGGTCAAGGTCACGGGGATGAGAAGCAAAAATTCTAAAAGTGGGTTATTAGGTGTTAGGGTTACAGTTAGTATAGGAGCACTCTCATCTCTCCTCCTTGCGTCTGGACCTGGGCTTTCGGGTTGAGGAGGAGGTAAATTGTGGGCAAGAGTGCCACGCTGCACTTCTATTGCCTTAAAATACGTTCCCTGGACAGAGGCCATGTTGAATGAGACACTGCAGCAAATGGATAAGGCACTGTCCACATCCACAAATAATGGTGCTGGCAGAAGTGCTCCAGGTGACAATATGACAGAGGCCTGATGCTAACAGTAAAGGTGTACTTTCCCCTCAGTCACTGAAAGCAAACTAAATGTGGCTTTTTTTAATGGTGGGCATGGGGGCAAATAGCGTTTGCCTAGTCAGTAGCTGTATGCCAGATGCCACAGGCAATGTTGATTTCTATGGTAAAAATACCACTTCTGGAACCACAGCTGTGATTGGCAGGACTACTTGGTTCAGTTTGTGGTTGTCTCCTAATAGTCTCCACAAACCATCTGGCTTTTTCTGAGTTAAGATAGGAATAACCACTCTTTAATTATTTAGGTCTGGGATGGTAGCACCGATCTCTGTGATTCCACCTGGTGTGTGGCAGTGATTTCAGTTTATCGACTGGGTAGGGTCGTTCTAGGAATGCCCATTTGGCCCTTACTCCCTGAAGCAGGGAACCGAGGTGTGGATTTTTACAGTTGATAAAAGTATAGACTTCTGTACATTCTGGGACTTGGGAAACAGCCCCAGGATGGCTGTCTGGTGCCACTGGACCCACTATGAGAGGGACTCAAGCCAAGACTGTGTTAGCTATCTCCATATCGCCCGCCCCACTGGAATGCAATATTTCAGATAGTGCATCGGACAGCACTGGGATTTCAGATCCAGTATCTAACTTGGGGAAGGTCCGAATATTTCCCTTTCTCCCGTGCACAGTCACCTTGGAAACAGCCCCAGGATCCTTCGTGGAAGGCCTGAGGGTTGATTCACAACAGGGCTCTGAGACAGCATTGCAGGGCTTCCTCAAGGGCAGCCAGCGGCTCCCTCTCAGTTGAGAAGCTGTGGGTCTGTGGAGCTTGGGAAGAGGCTGAGAATCCCCACTATAGTGACTGCGTTGGGTTTCAGCCCGTCAGACCTGGAGTTTTTCCCCTTGTGTATGTCAGGCACAACTACCTATTTCATTTCTTGGAATCCTGGGATTGTTTAGTCATCACCCCACGTCCTTGTGGATCAAGGCTCCGATTACCACTCATCCCTGTGGTTTCTTGTGTCCATATTATCACTGACAGTTAAGTGCCACCAGCTGGCTTCTACTGCTCTTGGATCCCTTTGTCTCCATTGAGACTGAAGGACCTGATTCCATGTCACTATCCCCAGCCCCCTCCACCCCACCACCATCTGCAGCCTGAGAAGACAGACACCAGACTGAGGACAGCCACCACAGCTTTCCAAGGGTGCCTTCCCTCCATCTCCCCTAGTCATGGAGCAGTGTGGGAGTTGTGGTTAGGGGTTGGGGGTGCTCATAGACCCACCCGCCCAGCACTCCCCTCTCTCTAAAGCCTCGGACTCTTTTCCCAACAGCAGGAGTCAGCTCAGTCAACTTCTGTACAAGGCCAGATAACAGATATTTCAGGCTTGGTGAGCCAAGAGGCAATATGTAATCATTATTCTTGCCAAAGTCCGGTAGGTTTTTGTTTTGTTTATATATTTTTTTAACTTGTAAAAATTGTGAAAAACATTCTTAGTTTGCAGATTGTACGGAAACAGATGGCAGTCCAGATTTGGCTCACGAACCATAGTTTGCTGACCTCTGCTCTGCAGGGTGGCAGGGAAGTTCAACTCGACCCCGTAAACCTAGGCCACCTTTGAGCCCAGGCTTTAATTTGACAACTTGGCAGATCACTAATGCCACTCTCGAGCTAAAACATGAAATCCTAAATCCTGGGCTTGTGCAGCCTGTCAATGAGTTAAACCACATCAAGTCTTATGTTTTGTCCTCCTTGGTCCAGTGCCCTTGGAAAATCACATATGCTCCCCTGGTTCGTGCCAATACAGATGGGCGAGGTTCTGCAAATCTTAAGGTACATGGGCTGGCTCATGCTTCTCCCTCTGTGCTGTGCTGGGACCTAACCTTAGCTATACACCTAGACGTGATGAGAGGAGGTTGGGGTGAGTCCTGATGATAACCCACAGATGATGCAGGGAGAGGCTGTTTTTCTTGGGGACGAAATACCTGTCCCCACGTGCAGGGGGATTTTGTGGGTGCAGAATTTTCAGCTTCGTTTGTGTCTGCTGCCATTTCATCTATCAGGGTCACTCTCCCTTCCCACCAGGGCCTTACCTTCACCTCAGACGCCCGGTGGAGCTGGTCATGTGGCTGGCACGCAGCTGTGCAGTCTTCACAGTCGGGCTCTGGGCTCGCTCCTCAGCCCTTTCTGCCCTGTGACTCTTAGAGGATGAAGGATTGCTGAGACTGCAGGAGACAAGTGGCTTGGGAGGCTTTCTGGCTTATGCATGTACGTTCTCAGCTGTGTAGTCACAGATCTCCATTTCTCTTTTCTTCTTATACACCTTCTCGGGCTGCGAGAAGAAGCCAAGAGACTTCATAATCTTTACAGCCGTTACTGTCACCATAGCAATGAAGTGCCTCCGCCAGCGTGACCTCCCAGCACCTTCCCCTCGCCTACACTTCATCTCGCGCCATCACTGGTGACAACTTGAGTAACTCATGTCACCGCTTGCCCTGAGTCATTGGTCTTCCGTTTCTTCCTTGCACGGAGGTTCTGCCCACATTTCTCAAGTACATGAGCAATCCAATACCAGAGTCCCACTTCAGGGGCTGAGTAGAAAACGGATAGCGTGCTCAAATTAGGATGATTTGAAGAGAAATTCATAAAAGGATATAGAGGCCTGTGGCAGTGATGGGAAGGAGTAATTGCTGGAACCCACGGCAAATATAACAGTATGGAAAGGGTTGCCAGAAAGGAGCTGAGAAGATCCTAAGTGGAGGGACATGGTTAGCACTTTTGACATTTTCCTGTGATATTTTATGCAGCAAATCTCATTTAAATGGATCTTATTTAAAACTCCAGCGCATCATACGACTCCTGTTTTTAAAAGTCCGCAAAATAATTATTTCACTTTCTTTAGACATCCTTATCATATTCTACAGCTGATGGAATTCAGTTAAGCAGCCTTGGTTGTCTATTGAAAAACTATATGAATAGAGTGAGGTTTTATTTTCAGTTTTCATTATTTTTTTTCTTACAGCATAGTCCTTGAAACATGACAGTTTGTCATTCCTTATATTTGCAGAAGTTTTTTTTTTTTAAGAAAGCCATCCCGATCTTCTATTTTCTTTAAAAAAAAAAAAAATGCCATCCTGATCTTTTATTATCTTACTTTCAAATACCATCACAACATAATTTATTTTAATCCCTTAGCCTGTGGGTCTCTTGTATCTGATGATTACTTTCATTTAAATTTTAATTAGGATTTGCAAGCCCTGCTTTTAGGCACTGCAGGACAATAAATAAACTTTTGTAGCGTGGCAGGGTGATCCATAGTCCAGGAAATCAATATCCAGGCTTCTATATGTATTAATTCAAGGCAGGAACTATTTTCTCATTTGTTCCTGAAATTGCTTTAGGTGTCCAAACATACATGAAATGCCATAATTTAAGGGTGTAGGTTTGTTGGTTCTAAAGAAGTATCCTTCTCCACAATGGTATTTTTCAGGTAGTACTGGCATGTGTCCATGTTTCTCTGGAGAATTGACCCATTTACTCTCTGCCTTCATTGCATCGGTCCTCCCCAGTCCTAGGAGATGACCAAAGACTCATTTAATAGGTGACACATGCGCCTCTTAACATCACTGTCCCCATCTATGGTGCTCCCCATGGATGGTGCTATTAATTGTCCCCTGGAAATCTTTTCACTGGGGCTGCCCCTGGTGGTCTAACTCCATACATCACTGTGATAACTGAGTTTTTGTATCATCTTAAATCTTTGATGAGCTGTTCTTAAAAGAAAGAAGGTCATTTATCATGTCTGTTTCATTGCGAGAAGAACTAGACATGACAAAGAGGTGTTACATAATCCATTGCACCTATGAAACTTTCTAAGACATAGTCTAAAATGGATAGTGATTTCTTTAATCACACTCTGTACAAAATACATTGGGTGTTATTTGCGAGAAACCCCTCTCTCTCCAAGCCAAACCTTTCACACCATTTAATTTATAGCTTGAACATCAACTCTCCTCTAAACTGGAATTTGAGACTGCTGAAGGCAGTTAGCTGTTCCCAGGGCTATCCCCGAGTGCCCTTTCTATGCACTTGTGTTGCAGCACTAAACACCTTAGGCTTATATCTTTTTATGAATCTTTCTCCTCCTATAGACTGAGCACCCCAAGAGCCCAAAATGTTTTTTATTCACTATTCTGTACAGAGGGTGCTTAGTTATGTGTGTTGGCCAACTGAGTAAATTTTCAGGGGCAAGCTTAGCTGATGTATCTTTGCATACATAATGTGATTGCCACTGATAACTCAAATGAGTACCTTTGTGATGCATTGATGATGCTCTTTTCCTAGTCTCAGCAGCCAAATGATTACTGGATTCACTTTTTCAATCTTTTTTCATTTGTTCATTCAACATTAGTTGAGCACCGACTAAATGTCAAGCTGTGACTTAAGCTTTGAGAATCAAAGACGAGTAAGACCTTGTTCTGCTTTGCCCTTCCTTCAGTTGGGTAGACAGACATAGAAACAAATCAGTTCCTAACACTATCAGTTCCTAACACTACCGACGCTGTCACAGGGCAGAGTGGGAGCAAAAGAAGACTGAGTCGGGCAGGGCAGCTGAAAGATGCCCACTCACCCTCAGGGAGCGTGAACATGTGATTTTGAGATCAGCTCCATTTTCTGAGCAATCCTGGCAAATCAGTGTAGTCAGGAAGATGTGTCCAAGTGACCATTTGCATTTCACTTTATGATGCTAAGTAATTACTATGAGAATGAGCTGCAGAATTAACATGCATTTTCAGCTAAGCAAGTCATTAAAAAGAAATGTAAGTCCAACTTAGCTACTCTTTTAGCTTAGGCAAATTAATATGTTATCATAAAAACCTTGTTAATTTGTATGCTGATAGAAAAAAGGCACAAAATGACCTTATTTGCACTTTAATTTACATTCAAGCAGCTATAATTTTATAAAAAAACGGGACACATTGGCTATCTGAAAAAGTACTTAGTTATGTAATTTCTACAAGTCATTGAAAGTAATTGTCATATCACAATCTAAGTGCTTCCCTGAGGTCCCCATAGAAAGCAGAGAATATTCTGCCCTAAGGGCATCTCTGCCCCCACACCATCATTTATTTAACAGATACTTACTGAGTACCTACTGTGTGTCAGTGAACAAAAAGGCAAATCCCAAGGCCACTCTTGGTCTGACTCCTTAGTGAGGTCACAATAATTTATTATTGAAAGGTTACCCTCAGGGGCTCCTTCCAACATCCTGTACATTGTGATTCCTGAGCACGTCCTTTGAGGCTCCTTCTTCTTTTGAAACTGCACACGTCCCAAGCCCTGCTTCCAGAGGAGTAACAAGTTTGTATTAAAGTAACTCTAATTGCTATGGCAGATGAATATCAAAATCTCTATGGCTGAACACAGTAGATGTTTCTCACTCAAGTCAACTGTCCTGCAGAGAGGAGTATTCTGTACATAGACTACCCTGCCCTACCTCCAGGGATCCCGGCATAGTCTCTGCCATCCTCAGTACATGGTCTCCAAGGTCAAGCTAGAGTACACGAACCAGCCAGCAGACTGTGAAGAGTAAGAGTAAGTGATTTCGTGCAGGAAGGTTCTGTGAGCCACGGCAGCACACATCACTTTTGTCCTTATTCTACTGGCCAGAACTCAGGCACATGGGCACACGTAATACTAAGAAGGGAGCCTGGGAAATATAGTCTAGCTTTGTGTCCAGGGAAAATAAAAAGGAACTGCACTTGGTGAATAACTAGCCAGTCTCTGTAACAATGATGTTGAACTTCCTTTTATTATTAATTGCATTGACTACAACTACCATTTACGGAACACCAACTTGTAATAAGAACTTTACACTGATTTCCTCAATTTTCACAGCAGCTCCATTCACCCATTCATTCATTGACAAATATTTATTGGGTTCATGTTATGTGCCAAGTATTGGGCTAGAGTGGAAGTAAAAAGACATGGTAAAAAGTTGGTCAGATGAGCGATATATTTTGAAGTTAAAGCTGATAAGACTTTTTTTGGGGGGGGAAGGGGAACAGGACTTTATTGGGGAACAGTGTGTACTTCCAGGACTTTTTTCCAAGTCAAGTTGTTGTCCTTTCAATCTTAGTTGTAGAGGGTGCCATTCAGCTGCAAGTTGTTGTCCTTTCAGTCTTAGTTGTGGAGGACACAGCTCACAGGGCCAGTTGCCGTTGCTAGTTGCAGGGGGCGCAGCCACCATCCCTTGCGGGAGTCGAAACCGGCAACTTTGTGGTTGAGAGGATGCGCTCCAACCAACTGAGCCATCTGGGAGCTCAGTGGCAGCTCAGCTCAAGGTGCTGTGTTCAATCTTAGTTGCAGGGGGTGCTGCCCACCATCCCTTGTGGGACTCGAGGAATTGAACTGGCAACCTTGTGGCTGAGAGCCCATTGGCTCATGTGGGAATCGAACCAGCAGCCTTCGGAGTTAGGAGCATGGAGCTCTAACCGCCTGAGCCACCGGGCCGGCCCTGATAGGATTTTTTGATGGATTTGATCTGGGATACAAGAACAGCAGAGGGATCAAGAATGACTTTCAAGTTTGGGCATGAGCAACTGGGAGGATGATAGTGTCATTTACTAAAATTGAAGCACCAAGCCAGGGGCAGGTTTGTGGGATGGATGGAACTCAAAAGTTTTCTTTGGCCATACCAGGTTGAGATACCTCTTGGACATGCTGGTGGAGATGTCAAGGAGGCAGTTGGATAAATAAATCTGGGGCTCAGGGGAAAAATTAGGACTAGAGATTTAATTTAGATGCTATCAGCATAGATATGGTTATTAAGCCTTGAGAGCAAATGAAGTGCTTAGAGGGAGAGCAATAGATAGAAAAGGGTTTGGGATGGTGCTCGGGGGCCCTCTAACGTTTAGACAAAGAGGGACCAGAGCCAACTTGATGGGCATGTGACCTGTGCAGTCGCACACGGTTCCCACACTTAGAAGGGTCCACCCTTGGTTTAATGGCTTGCTATTGCAGTTTTGAAATTCTTAATAATTTTTAAGGGCCCAGCATTTTCATTCTTAAGTGGACCCCACTAATTATGTAGTCAGTTCTGGGAGGAATTTTTAGTGAGGCACAGGAACTCGTGAGAGTGTGGGGTCCTGAAAGCAAAGAAAAGAAATCTTTTAAGCAGGGAGATGTGTGAGTGATCAGGGGAACAAAAGACAGAGAAATAACCATGGGATTTATCAAGATGGAGATTGCTGATGACTGACAAGAACCATGAGTGGAATGGAGTGGACAGAAAGGCCATTGGAGTTTGCTGAAAAGAGAATGGTCCTATAGCTGACTATGTCCACAGGTTTTGGGGCAGAGCAGGCAAATGGGATGGTAGCTGGAAAGGGATGTGGGTCAAGAATGTTTCTGAATGTAAATGATGTTTATTTGCAATGTGAGTGATTCAACAGAGAGGGAGAAACTGGTGATGATGCGTGAGAAAGGGAAGAACTGCAGGACACAATGCTTGTGTAGGTGAGAGGGCAGAGATATGGAGGCCAGGTAGAGGGGTTGATTGTAAAAACAGACAGATTCTTCCGTTTCAGAATCACAGGAGGCAGTCTGTGGGTTCCGGTAGGTTGGTGATGTGGAGTTGGTTCTAGGCTGAGTGCTCCTTTTTTTCTTAATGGTATATGAGGTGAGGTCAGTAGCTGAGGTGGTGAGAGAAGGTGTCACGAGTTTTGTGTTATATCAGAGACCTGAAACATTAAAGCAAGAAGGTAGGATTGCTAGGCAATTCTGCACTGAATGCCCATTTGGGGCTTTGTGAACATCCATTTAAAGTCAACATGGTTGAATGATGCTTTTTTTTTTCTTCTTAACATCTTTAAACTACTCAGGTGCAAGTATAGGGTCATAGGAGATTTGGATTTATACAGGATTGGTTCTATTACTGTACTTGTTTTCTAGATGGAGAAATGGGTTTAAAAGTAAGTAACTAGCTATAATGTTTGGAAGAATTTGGACATAAATCTTCTTCTCTGATACCAGACTCTAAGCACTTGAACAACGTGTCGTATTTCAGAGCTGTTCTTGATCTCATGATTCTTCAATATTTCATTCTTCCGCCCAGTGGTCAGTAAGTGAGTGAGTAATACTAGCATTTGTATCTGTTATTTTCTGGAATTATCCAAAAATATTTCTCAGCTAGTCACCAAATCCTGGCCCTCAGAATTATAGAGCAATATTGTCCATTAATGATATGCGGCTGGGGTGGGAAAAGTATTGCAGTTTGAATGCCTCCTCTCCTGCCTTCTGGTCATGTGACTGGCAGAACCATGCGAGAATCCATTTAACATTTTTGAGCACCTTTAGTGTGCCAACTAGTATGGAAGGTAGGCGTGAATCTGACCCAGGCTTGTCCCCAAGGAATTACAGTGCAGTGAATTCAATGAGATAATATATGCACAGTGTGTGTGACGTAGGTGGGCACTGGATAGGTGTTAATTCTCTTTGCCTTCTCAATGCAGTTTGTCCTCAAAGACCTCATGACACGTATTGGTGAGATCATCAACGGCCAATGAGAGTTTGTTCCATTTTCTGATTACATGCTAAGTGGAGATCCCACTTATTTGTAAATATCCAACTGTGTTACTATTTAAAAATGGGTTCCCATCCAGCCAAATCAGAATCAACAACTTAGAGCCGAGGCAGGACTGAGTTGATTCTCTCTCTACCTATAAGAAAAGTCCCTTTTTCCTGAAGCAATAGGATAACACACGTTAGCACAATTGTTTATTGGCAGTGCTGGAACAGGTTCCCCAAGGAGTGCTGTTCTCTAGCAGGCAGTTATTTTATTGTATGTATTTTATTTTTTAATGAAAGGAGCACCAGCTTTTCTTGGTTTATTTGCTTTCAAAAAGAAATCAATGCGAATTCTTTAAATGAAATGAATCAACCATTGATCTTAAATTTTATCTTCTCAACACTGAATGCTCTGATTCAGCAGTCAATATTTATCTCTGAGCCTTAGGCCTTGAAAAGTTCTGTCTATGGTACTTGAATTAGTGTGTCTCAAGAAACGCACCCCTGGTGAGGTGCTTGCTTTATAATAAGACTGGAGTTTGTACTCCTGGAGGGGAGGTAGTTTGTCTTTCATCTCTGTACCAGAGTGCCAACTACAGGAAAGTTTCTTAAATGAAGGAAGGAATGGACCCACAGTGGGGAATGGGGCTTGTCTGGTGTCAGCGTCTTTGAATTGAGTACCATAAATCTCACTTTCTAAAGTTTCGGTGTGGATGGGTGGTTAAGTTGGTTAGAGCGCCAGCTCTGGGCAAGGGGGCTGCTGGTTCGATTCCCACATGGGCCAGCAAGCTGCACCCTCCGCAACTAGAATGAAGACGAGCTGCTGCTGAGCTCCCGGGTGGGAGATGGCCAGATGGCTCAGTTCACTGGAGTGTGTGCTCTCAACCACATAGTTGCTGGTTCAACTCACGCAACGGACGTGGGTTGCTGCACCTCTCCCCCCCCACCCCCCACAACTAAGACTGAACACAACACCTTGAGCTGAGCTACCGCTGAGCTCCCAGGTGGCTGGATGGCTCAGTTGGTTGGAGCGCGTCCTCTCAACCACAAGGTTGCTGGTTCAACTCCCACAAGGGATGGTGGGCTGCTCCTCCTGCAACCAACAACGGCGACTGGACTTGGAGCTGAGCTGCAACCTCCACAACTGAGAGTGAAAGGACAACATCTTGACTTGGATGGAACTGATGGGTCCTGGGGAAAACACACTGTTCCCCAATAAATTCCTGTAAAAAACATTAAAGTAAAGAAATAAATATAAAGTTTCTAGTGCCTTTAAATTTCCTGAGAGTGAAGCAAGCCATTGAAGCACATTATTATAGATGTATTCTTATACATTCAACTTAACTTTTTATTTTATATAATTCCTGTCCAAGTGGATGGAACTCATTTTGTAGATAAAGGAACAAGAAGTTAAGAACTTTGGACACCTGTGAATTAGTCTCAATGTTCACTAATAGAGCAGATAACTTTGGGTAACTGGGCCCCAGCTTCTTTCGGGGTCAGGGATTGGATTGGAGTTTGTGAACCTAATTGTGATTTCACTTGTGAGAGTGGAGTCCCTTGGGGCTGAGAGCAGATCTTCTTCTTTTTTAAAAAACAAAACAAAAACCTTTTATTTATTTTAAGTGTATTTTTCCGGGACTCATCAGCTCTAAGTCAAGTAGCTGTTTCAATGTAGCTGTGGAGGGCGCAGCTCAGAGTGGCCCATCGAACTGCCAACCTTGAGAGTGGGGAACCCCAACCAGAGTGGGGATCGAACCGCCAACCTTGTTGTTAATAGCTCCATGCTCTAACCAACTGAGCTAACTGGCTACTCCTTTTTTCGCATCTTTCAGGCACACTGTAAATGCATAATAAATAGTTGAATTAAAAGGTAAGTATTTTACTTGTTCTTTGGGGGAAAATATGCACGTAGGCATTTTTTGTATACTTAAAGTTGCTGAGAGTAGATCTTATGCATTTTCATCACACCCCAAAATGTTAACAATGTGAGTTGATGAATGTGTTAATTATCTTGATCTTGGTAACCATTCTACAATGTATAAGTATATCAAATCACCACAGTGTATACTTTAAATATATGCAGTTATATTTGTCAGCTATTCCTTAATAAAGTTGGGGGGGAAATGAAGGCAGAAACCATTTTCTGTTTATTTTGTCTTTCCAGCATCAGGAGAAATAGTAGGAACATAGTAGGTATTCAATAATTGTTCATTGATTCTTTCCCTCCCTTTTTTTTCATCCATCTACAGAAATTGATCGAATGCCATCTAAGTGCCAGACACTGAGCTACATCAGTGAAAACAAAGTCCAGAAAGGGCAGAATTTTATACATATATAAGGAATTACAAAATAATAATTCCGCCAGCATTTTCTATCTTTTGCTATCTCCTATCTTCTCATTTACTTCTTGGCCATTAGTATGTCTTTTTGGGAAAAATATCTATTCAGTTCCTTTGCCCATTTTAAAATTAAGTTATTTATTTATTTTTTTGCTGTTGCATTGTGTGAGTTCCTTGTACATTCTGTTATTAATCCCATCAGATAATTTGGTTTGCAAGCGTTTTCTCCCATTTCATAGGTTGCCTTTTCATTTTGTTGATGGTTTGTTTGTTTTTTGGTTTTGTTTTTATCTCTGCACAGGCTTTTAAGTGTGATGTAGTCCCACTTGTTTATTGTTTGCTGTTGTTGCCTTTGTGTTTGGTGTCAAATCCAAAAAATTATTGCCAAGACCAATGTCAAGGAGCTTACCCCCATACTTTCTTCTAGGAGATTTACAGTTTAAAGTCTTACATTCAAGTTTTTAATCGATTTTGAGTTGATTTTTGTACATGGTGTAAGATTGAGGTTCAGTTTCATTGTTTTGAGTGTGGATAAAATGAAGGCACACTCCAATATCATTTGTTTTCCCAATGCCATTTATTGAAGAGACTGTCCTTTCTCCATTGTATGTTCTTGTCTCCTTTGTCAAAAATTAATGGACCATATATGCATGAGTTTTGTTTCTGGACTCTTGATTCTGTTCCATTGATCTGTGTGTCTGTTTTTATGCCAGTACCACACTGTTTTGATACTATAGCTTTGAAGCCAAGAAGTGTGATACCTCCAGTTTTGTTCTTCTTTTCTCAAGATTGCTTTGGCTATTCAGAGTCTATTGTAGTCTATTATGTATAAAATTCTATATGAATATTAGGATTTTTTTTTCTACCTGTGAAAAATGCTGTTGAGATTTTGACAGGGATTGCATTGACTCTGTAGATGGCTTTGGGTAGTATAGACATTTTAACAATATGAATTCATCCAGTCCATGAACATGGGATATATTTTCACTTATTTGTGTCTTCTTTCGTTAGTGTTTTCATTTTCAGTTGACAGATATTTCAATTCTTTGGTTAAATTTATTCCTAAATATTTTATTGTTTTAGATACTATTATAAATGGGATTGTTTTCTTAATTTCTGTTTCCAATAGTTCATTGTTAGTGTATAGAAATGTGACTGATTTTTGCATATTGATTTTGTATTCTGCAATTTTACGGAATTTGTTTATTAGTTTTAATAGTTTGTTTGTGGAGTCTAGGTTTTTTGATATATAAAATGTCATGCAAACAGACAATTTTATTCCTTTCTAATCTGGATGCCGTTTTTTCTTCTTCTTGCTTAATTGCTCTGTCTAGGACTTCCAGCACTCTGTTGAATGCATGTGTCTTGTTTCTGATCTTAGAGGGAAAGTATTTAGCTTCTCACCATTGAATATGTTAGCTGAGGACTTGTCATATATGGCCTTTATTATGTTGAGGTACATTCCTTCTATACCCAGATAGTTAAGAGTTTTAATCATTAAAGAATGTTGAATTATGTCAAATGCTTTTTTTGCATCTATTGAGATGGTCATATGATTTTTATCCTTCATTTTGTTAATGTGTATCAAATATATTCACCTGCTTATATTAAATCATCCTTGCATCCCAGGGCAAAATCTCATTTGATCATGGTATATTATTCTTTTAAAGTACTTTTGAATTCAATTTGCTAAGATTTTCTCTAGGATTTTTGTACCTATGTTTATCACAGAAATTACCCTGTAATTTTCCTTTGTCGTGGTGTCCTTGTCTGGCTTTGGTAATGCAGGGTAATGCTGGCCCTACAAAATGAATTTAGAAGTGTTCCCTTCTCCTCAGTTTTTTGGGAAGAGTTTGAGAAGGATTAGTACTACTCATTTTGATGTTGGTATTTTCTCATTACTCCAATGTGTAGGACTCACTCAGCTAGTTTGTGGATTTTCAAAGGCAATTGATCCCTGTGTAGCTGCACATTGAGGTCATCTGTGGAAGGAAGGAATTTCAGGAGAAAGGAATATCAGGAGGCTTCAATGTCACCATCTTAGTCGCTCCCTCTCCAACCCTGTTTCAGCCTGTTTTATCATGCACAAATTTGTCTGTATTAGGATATAGTCCCAAAGCTCTTCTAATGCTGCATTTAGAAAGGCTCTGTTTCTAGTTCCATCACTGGATGAATGAAACCAGTTACTTAACCTCCCTAATCCCTAAGTTCCCTTATCTTAAAGTGGTGTTGATAATAGTGACTTCATCGTGTAGAGCATTTACCATCAGTCCTGATGTGCAATGATGAAAATATTAATAACTATGATAATATTAATAGTGAAAATAATAAAATAGCTAACATTTATTGAATGTGTACTCTGTGCCAGGCACTGCTATATGTATTAATTCATATCCTCAAAACAGTCGTATGGGGTAGATGCTGCTATTATTCACTCAGTTAAGTCAAGTCGTCCACATTTTCACAGCTAGAAAAGGGTAGAACCAGAATACATAACAACCTAGGTAGATAGATTACATTAATCTCATTCTCAATAAAAAGATTGTTAATTGTTAGTATATCACTATAAATAGTCAGGCCTATGTTACAGAACTTGCTCTTTGCCCAGAACTGCTCTATCCTATGAGGTAGATACTATTACTATCCCCATTTTATAGTAAAGGAAACTGAGGCCCATAAAGGTTAATTGTGAACATACAGTTAATAAGGATAGAAGCAGGATTTGAATCCAGGCAGTTGGATACAGAGTCCACGTTCTTAACCATGGTGCTTCAATGTGAGCTACTATGACCATTACACCCAGTTCAGTTTGGTATCCAGGAACAACATAAGAAAATTTATATTGTTATGTTAAATTACATTATGTCATATTATATCACACCTACACACTAGACCATGTGAGCCTTTTTTGTGGTCTGTTGCAGCTCTGTTTATACTTTTACCTATTGTTACCTATAGCCCCCCCAAAAATGTGCCCCAGCAGTCATATTAGTTTGTGAAAAGGCTAAGCAGCTCACAGGTATTTTTTCCCTGCCTTATAAAATAAAACAAGAGGGAAGTGCAAAAGTCGATGAAATTCCAAGCCATTAAGGTTTGAAATTTCAAACAGAGATAGTCTGTAAAATAATTGAGAATCAGATGGGTAATAGACTTGTTGGGGTTATCACTTTGAGAGGGGTGTACATGTCTAATCACTATGTTGTTTTTGTATACCTGAAACTAATAATAATAGAAAAATGAGTGATTCAGTAGGTCAGAATACCTGAGCAATGTTTTCCAAATATTTTAGCAATATTGATCTAAAACAGGGGAGTTAGATCAATAAAATCTGGCCCTGTAGAGGGCCAGATAGGAAATATTTTCAGCTTTGAGGACCATATGGTCTTTGTTACAACTACCCAACTTTGCTAGTATAGTGCAAAAACAGCCTTAGCGGATATTTAAACAAATGAGTGTGGTGGCTATGTTCCAATAAAACTTTATTTAACAAAACAAATGGTGGGCCAGATATGGCCCATGAGCCATAGTTTTCTGACTCTTAATCTAAGAGAAAGATTGCCCACTGCAGCAGGCATTGGATGCCAGTGAATTTTGGGATCAGTAGCCACCAGGAGGCATGTATTTCAAAACAACATTAATTTTTTATTTTTACCTCATGTTTATTTTCACCTTACCTTTTCTATGGAAACTGAGCTCGCCGTCACTCCACATTTTCTCAACCAAGATGCTTGCAAACTGTGGTCAGTTGAGGCTTTCAATATTTACATTGCCATGAAAGTGGTACATACCCGATTCCAGCCATGTGACTCATTAATATATTGAAATATGACTTTAGGGACACGCTTTCAGCACTATGTTACAGTGATGACAGATAAGTTTTAAAAGATCATAGAGAGTGACAGTATGTGAATATATGCTTTGCTTTGACCTATCCAGAATCCTTTGCTAGATATTTTTTGCAGAGTAGGAGGTAAAATATTTTAACTAAATGTTTATTTTAGAAAATGGAATGTAATTCCATTATTTATCCTTTAAGGCATTTCAAATAGGCTTTAAACTGTAACAGTTGTCTGCCAGAGGAATTTTCGTTAATTATTAATTGTATTTGACATTTCGTTAAATAAGCACGGAAATTAGTCAAACTCAACTTTATAACTCAGATTACATAAATCATCTTCATTGTTCCTTTGAAATAATCATTGTAAATATGATTAAAAGATGACATTTCAAGTTTCATGTAATTTAATGCTATTTTGTTCCTATTTTCCAAACATTTGTTAAGTACATTGTATGGCTAAAAATGTAATCGCACCATTATTATCATATTTGATGTAATCAGCAAATAATTAGTGGGTTGTATTCTGGAGTTAGTTTTGATACATTTTTAGACTTCTCTGAATTGACATTTATTTTATGGTCAGTTAAATTCAATATTGATTAAGGCCATTCACGCAGGCCCAGCTTCTCCATCGTTCTCCTTCATAGGCCCCTCAGTACATTGCTTTGGATGTCCTGGATGTTGTGCTGACTCTGGGGAGGGCCCATCGTCAGTGGGCTTTGCCTGGGACAGGCCGATGGACCGGGGGCTTAGAATCATTATCAAGAATATTGAGCAAATGAAGGGGAGATGGGAAGTTGAATTAGTGTTCTATTGCTTTGGTAACAAATTACTGCACACTGAGGGGCTGATAATGACACAAATTTATTATCTTAGAGTTTTACAAGTGAGAAGCCCAACACAGGTCTCACTGGGCTAAAATCAAATTGTGAGCAGGGCCGTGTCCCTTCCAGAAGCTGCAGAGGAGAATGTTTGCTTGCCTTTTCCAGCTTCTAGGGTTGCCACATCCCTTTCCACCTGGCCTCTTCCAGAAGCCAACAACATAGCATCTCTCTCTGACCCCAGCCACAGAAGATTCTCTGCTTTTAAGGACTAATAACCCAGGATAATCTCCCCATCTCAAAGTCCTTAATCAAATCTGCAAAATTCCTTTTGCTATGTCAGGTCACATTCACAGGTTTAGAGAATAGAATTCGGACATCTTTGGGGAGCCATCATGCCACCTGCCACAGAACCTGGACTCACTATCTTGGATTCACTGCGCTTCCTGTACTCATTGCTCCATCTTCTCTCTTCAGCTCCTTATGTTTGGGCATCTATTGCTGTCTCTGTTCACTTTAAACCTTTCTCTTCTCAGTTCTTCACTTCTTCAGCCTTCCTTTGCATGCAGTCCCATTCACTCCCTTCCATGGAGAGCAGTATTGCTATGTAGGCTAGCCAAGCTGCCTGGGTTCAAATATCAGCTGTGACACTTATCTGTAACCTTTGGCAAGTTATGCACTATTTCTGTACCTCAATTTTCTCATCTGTAAAATGAGGATAAAGAATGCATGGACCACGTATGACTGATGTGATGATTAAATGAGTTACTATCTTGAACATTCTTAGAGCAATGCCTGGCACATAGTAAATCCCGAACAAATGCTAACTATACTGTTGCTGTTACTTTGGTTATTGTTCTAGACGTCACCTCAAGATTTTATCTGTGATCTCTCTGTCTTCTTCAGAAATGCAGCCCTCTGAGAGCATCAGCATTAATCTCTAGGCAAAGAACTCCAGCCACAGACGTTTCCATACCCCTCACCTTTGTTTCTGACAGTGCTGGATGAACATTTGACTTGGATGTCTCAGGGAAGCCAGGGACTCAGCATATCTGAAACCAAACCCGGCATCTTGCCTCTCAGAATATTCCATTCGTGTTTTTATTTCTTCTCTGTCTTCAGATCCAAAGTTAATTTTGATTCTTTCCTCTCAACCCTGAACATCAAGGAGGTTATCGGATCTTCCAGACTCTACTTTTAGTCTTACCTAGATCTACTGCCCCAGTTAAAGTAGACCTGCCTTCTTAAATCCCTACTCTGACGATGCCCTCCCCCAAGCCTTGCTCACATAACCTCAGTGATTCTTCATGCCTTTAATGGAAGATTATGCTTGTAGTGCAGCATTCAAGGTTTTTGAAAAATTCTCTAAAAGTTTTAAAATTCCATATGAAAGTAAGTTGTCATTATCATTACTTTCCAGTGATGTGATGAGCCAATGTTACTACTCATTTTAAACATGCTTGAAACTGGACACCTCTTCCTTTCCTGAATTCTGTTCTTTCATGCTTTCATACCCTCGTGCCTCTGCTGCTAGAAATGCTCATTCCCTCTATCTCTGCCGATTAGAAACTTACTCAGCAGCCCAGGCTTAGGGACAGCGATGCCGTCTTTGTGAAGTCTTTCCTGGTAGCCTTTCCCATGCTCTCTAAGTCAGGGCTCAGAACCCACAGCCCACGCACCAAACCTGGCCCACTGTCCGGTTTTATAAGTCAAGTTTTATTGGCCCTCAGCCACACTCTTTTACACATTGTCCATGGCTGCTTTTGGTCTACAGGAGCAGAGCTGAGTATTTGTAACAGATCATATGGCCCATAAAGCCAAAATTATTTACTATCTCGCCCGTTACAGGAGAGGTATACGGACCCCTTTCTCTTCCTGAAGCTGCATAATCTGTACGGTACCGCCCTTGTGGACCTTTCACATCTCCCTTCTGTTAGAATTACTTTTGCTCATTTGGTGAGACCATTTAATAAGTGGTTCCACTGGAATTTAGGATTGCAGTGTATACTTTTTCACAATGTGTAGGTTTCCCCATAGGAGGTAGATATCTAGTTTCTCCTTAGTTATTTGTGTTACCTATCCACAACTGTATGTACCTGGGATATGATAACAATTGACCGTGCTGCTCTTTTATGAAGAGGCCAAACAGTTAAATTTGTTTTAAGAAAACCAGAGATGCCTCACTGGCTTCTTAAGGAGAGACCAAATGACCTTGATTTTTTTTTTCAACCCGGGAAGTATTGATGTCCTCTTTCAGATTGCATCAGATGCCATTGCTCTCTGCTCTGTTAGTGCTGGGGGAATGCCTCCTTTCAGACTGTGAGCCCCATTAGTACAAGGACTCTGTCCTCTAATCTCTCAATCCTCACTGCTGAGCGCAGAGAAAGCTCTTAACAAATGTTTGTTAAATGAAGCAATCAATAAACAATTGAAGATCTCAAAAAGCAATCTTTTCCAAGGTATTAATTTTAAACCAAATACTTGTAATTGCCTACTTCCATCTTCTTTACATCCTTCAATATCACCTAGGACACTATTCTGTTATCTATGATAAGTTTATATCTATCTGTGTGTGTTTGGATGGGGGTGGTGGCAGCATATTGTGCCTAAGTCCACAGAACACAAGGAAAACACCTAAGCTTTTCTGAGGTTACAAGAAATCCAGAGCTGTTCTCTCTGTTTCTCTGAGTGAGAATGTAAAGATTTAGGGTAAATTAAATATCACAGGATGAAGTAAAGCTGGATTAGTCTTCAGAGTAGTGAAGAAAAACAGATGACCCAAAATGACACAAAGTGAAAAAGTCTTGGGGAACAAAGGTATAAGATAGCAAACCTGAAGTTTCTGGGAGCCTTCCAAGAGAGTTTTCAATAATGTTGATTTGCAATGATGTAGAACCATTAACTATGGAAGTTGAAAGAGCTGGATTTCCAAAAGTCTGATAACCAAGGGTCAGGTAGAAACATAATTCCAGTAAATGAGCAGAGTTTAATAAAAGGACCTGTTATGTTACAAAGGAGTGGATAGGTTAAGGAAATTAATAAGACATGTTGAATCACCCAATGACTAGCAACAGTGGGGAGTCTTTAATATGTCTGAAGAGACAAGGGTAAAAATAGAACGCAGCTCGAGAGGGAGCCATGACAAAAGAGCTACCCACCAGGAGTAGACTGTGTAGAGGACCCTCAGAAGTGCTGAGGCAGGAAGGAAGCAGGGAAGAAATAACCCAACCTCTCTTCCCACTCTCCAGCCCTTGCTGGTGCCTCCCATTGGCTGAGGCCTTCGGGAAGCCTGTGAGGGAGCCCGGGTGATACAGTCTGTAGGAGTCAGCTCTCCAGGGCACAGAGGGTAGAGAATGGACATGACGTTATGGGGGCCAACAAACCATCACTAGCATGGAGACCATCTCCAACCTTCCTCTTTACAAAGGAAAAGGCGTCCCAAGGTGGGGACATAAAACCCCATGGAAATCCATCCCTTTCACCATTAACACTCAATGGTTCTATATCCTCATAAATCAGTTTTCAAATGACAGAGGCAAGTCAGTAAGGAAAAAGGAAGAATGAATGAATGTGAGCATTTTCCTATCTTAAAATCCATTTTCACCAACATCTTTGCTGTATAGCATTCTAACATATGAGTGGACCATAATTTATTTAACTATTTCCCTATAAACAGGTGTTTTTCTAGTTTTGAATATCACTATTGATAATAATGATTATAGTTATAATGCCAGTATTAATAATTAAATTATGATACTAAGTGCCATTTATTGAGTGCTTATCATATGTCAGACACCATACTCTGCGAACATACAACACTCTTTTGGCCCTTCTCACAAATCTTTAAGGTATTAATTTAAATTCCCCGTTTTACAAAGGAAGAAAATTGAGGCATAGCTCATAAGTCAACCGTAATTCACCAAAAGTCCCACAGCTCTTACAAGATAAAGCCATAATGTGTACCGGTATCCATTTAGCAGGAAAGCCATCTTTCTATTGCTTCCCTAAGTTACAAAAATTCTTAAGTGGGACATCTTTGTACATAATTCTTAGTATGTCTGATAATTTCCTTGGCATAGCTTCCTAGAAATGGAATTATGGGTCTGAGGGTATAATCCTGTTTTTAAGTAGTAAGGAATCACATTTAGTTGCAATTTGAAATGCATTAAATATCTATAGGGAGAAATATATTATCTGGGCATGAACTTTTACGTTCTTTCAAATCGCCTAATTGCCAGTGGTGAGGTAGCGATGTCTGAGAGCCGGTGTCATCATATCCTCACCAATAATGAACGGCATCATTTTTTTAGTCTCTTAGGTCATTCTTTGTGAAGGAAAAATAGTCTCGCATGGGTAATTTTTCACCCATGAGGGTGTTAACTGATGGGCTGGTGTGAGTGGGGAAGGGGAAATAGCTAAGCTGTTTAAGGCTGTCTTGTTTTACTATGTCTGCTGAAGCCTACCTGCTTCACAGGTCTCTGCTCTTCTCCCTGTGACTAAACATTCTCCAGTCACAATCAGTATAACAGAGGAGTAGAGTTTGAGAGGGTAAGAGAAGTTCAAATGATGTCCCATTCTCTGCTGTGTTCCATACATACCCCTCTCTCCCTCTGTTCTTTTCTAGAAGTACGTATATTAGTGCCAACCATGAGCCATGCATTATGATGGACATTAAATAAGACAGTCTCAGTCCCTAGTTCAGGGGACAGATATGCACACAATTACAGTGCAGGTGGCTATGCTTTGATATAGGTATGTACCAGGTGCTAACTGAGTACAGGAAAGGGACATGTCAGTTTAGGGTAATGAGGGTGGGTGGCTGGGTAGGAGGTTGGGGATAATAGGATTTTTTTTCAGATGGGTAATAAAGGAGATGATTCTAGAAGAATGTGTTGAATTGGGGTTCTGAAGGAGAACATTTCAGGCAAGAAGAAGGGTGTTTGATTTGTGAATTCACCCCTTAGCAACCAAACTGCAACCACTGGTACTATTTCATTCTGCCTTGAAGATTCTTACTGGGGCTGTGTTTGTCAGTTCTCTGCTGGGTCCCCCAGATCTCAGTGGATCCCCCAAATCTCAGTGGGTCACATCCTGAGACATTTGTATTTTTGGTCTGGGGTCTTTTGGGCAATTGGTGTTTGATTGATCTTGGCTGGGGCATGTGGGGCGCGGCTCAGGGCTGCAGGTCAGGTTTGCGTCTGTCCTTTGGGTCTCATTTTGGTCTCGTGGCTACTTGGGACATGTGCTTTTCATAGTGATGATGGAAACCTTAGAGACCAAGCCAAGCATGCAAGCACATTGCACGTCTCTGCTTTCATCATGTCCACTAACATCTCCTTGGCCAAAACAAGTCGTGATGACCAAGTCCAAAATCTCTGGAGCAGGGAATATATTTTCCCTCTTTACTGGGAAATACTGATGGGTCACATGGTGAAGGGAAGATATGAAAAACTGGAGCCAATGATCCACTCTGTTACTTTGGTTTCCTGAAGTGAAATCCTTCTAGAATAATTCTAGCAGGGTTTAAAAAGGAGACTCTAAATCTGCCCCAGTCGCAGGAGAGAAAGAAGTTACAAAAAAGCTATAAAGAATCTAGAGGTGGATTTGAAGGAGAAACCCTGATCATTTATCTCCAGCACTTTATTTGAATTCAAGTCATGCTGGTTAAACATTCTTAGAGGCTCTTATCCTTTGATTCTGTAAATTCTCCATATAGGCATTGAGCCAAAAGTTAAATATGAGTAATATATCTAGTTTTTTAGCATTTTTGGTCTCTTTTCAAAATGCTTGAATGTCAAGGTGGCTTTAGACTGACAACTGTCACAAAATTACAAATAACAGCTACTTGGCAGGAAGTTCTTCCTGGTTTTGATGTGTTAGTGTTGTCGGATTTGTGTAACTCCCCGATGCCAATCCATCACATAGCCTGTCACAATGCAGGAAGACCAAATAGAAGGAGGCATGACGCATCCAAGGACCTGGTGTGGTGGAGGAAGGTTGGGTTGTAGCAAATCCTCTCATCAGGCCTGCGGGGACTAAGCAGTGTCCTAGCTTCAGGCCTCCACTGCGGTCCTCTGTGGATTTCATCTCAGCTTCTGTGGCTGCTCCCTGCAGTGCAACCTTGCTTGGTTACCACCATTCCTGCGACTCGAAGCTCCTCAGAATCTGTTTTGCTCTGTTGTCCACCTGAGCTCACTGGACTGAGGTGGCACAAATTCTGCCCTGGTTATGGGAATCTACCAAAGTTAATGAATACACCTAAGCTAATGACAAGTGGGGCACACTCTTTGGTATGTGCACTCCTGTGTGTTTGAGTCTTTTCGTTCCGGATATGGGAGGGTATCAGTATACTTTTGTAAATATTTTGTAAAATGTTTTTTGGAGCCAAATAAGAGAGGATATTAGAAAAGCTCCAGAAAGGTTTGGGGGGGAACAAATCCAGGCCTGAGTAGCTCGGAGAATTTCTCACCTCCATTCTCTCAAGTGCTCTGGGAAGAAGTGCTGGATTTGTTCTCCACTGTGGAGCTCAAGTTGAGAAAAAGAGATAACTAGAAATAAATAGCCCATTCCACAGATGACTTTTTTTCTTAATGAGGAGTAGGTGAGTCTCATTTGTTGCTAATGTTGGTGACATTCAAAACATAGTTTTTCAGTGGTTTGAGAAGTTATTTATCTAGGAATTGACAAGGAGAGCGAGGCAACACGTAGACGTTGTTGCTGCAAGTTGTAAAACATTGACAGAACTACACGTTTCCGTGGCAGACAGCTCTGCGGAATCACAGGAATGACATTTAAATGAAAGCAAATCACTTTTACACAGGCGCACATCTACTGGGTGATGCAGCCGAAACTCGTGCACCTTGGATCTGAGTCAGAGAGAAAGAGAACTGACGGATTTATTTTATTTTAAAATTAAAGTTTATTGGGGTGACAATTGTTAGTAAAGTTACATAGATTTCACGTGTGCAATTCTGTATTACATCATCTATATATCACATTGTGTGTTCACCACCCAGAGTCAATTCTCTTTCCATCACCATATATTTGATCCCTTTTACCCTCTTCTACCACCCTCCTCCCCGCTTACCCTCTGGTAACCACTAAACTATTGTCTGTGTTTATGAGTTTTTGTTTCTTCATTTGTTTGTCTTGTTCTTTTGTTGTATTCAGTTTTATGTGCCACGTATCAGTGGAATCATATGGTTCTCGACTTTTTCTGTCTGATTTATTTCATCTTAGCATAATAATCTCAAGATCCATCCATGTTATCGCAAATGGCACTATTTCATCTTGTTGAAAAAGATACTTATATTTTAGATAGAATTTCTGAGAAATAAAGATCATATATGAGGAGCTTAAAAGAAATCTGAACTTTGTTTTCTGTTGTCAGAATGTTACACATTTATTGTGTTTCTGTGGGCTCATTGAATTTCTCAGGAGAAAACTCAGACCAAGTAGGAAAGGTGGGCTTGAAATTTAGGAGGCAGAGAAAAGCAGAAGTGACTTTGGGAGTTGACCACACAAAGGAGACATGGGGAGATGATGCAGAGAATGGAAGGCCAAAGTCAAAACCTTGGGAAAAGACCTTGCCAACTACAGTAGGCTGACAGTGGCTCCCAAATATATGTGCATGTCCTAATAATCCCCAGAACCCATAATGCAACCTTATTTGGAAAGAGTTTGCAGATAGGATTATGTCAAGGATTTTGCAATGAAGAGGTTATCCTGTATTATCGATGTGGGCCCTAAAATGCCATCGTAAGTGTGTTTATAAGAGAGACAAAGGGAGATGTGATACCAACACAGAGGAGGAGATGATATGACTATGGAGAAAGAGATTGGAGTGATGTGGTTACAAGGCAAAGGACACTAAGGAATGCCAGCACCATGTGAAGCTGAAAGAGGCAAGGAACAGATTCCACCCCCAGCGCTTCTGGAAGAAGCACAGCCCTCCTGATACTTGATTTCAGACTTCTGGCCCCCAAACTGTGAGATAATACATTTCTGTTGTTTCGGGCCACCAGAGTGTGGTAATTTTTCACAGCAGCCCTAGGAAACAAATACCCCGTCACTGGGAACGAGAGAAGCAAAGAGTTTTAAAGCAGATGAGCATAAGTAATGGTGGTAAATGCTATGGCTTAAGAAGTGTGAGAATGAAGAGTGAGGGGAAATCATTGCTGTGATAGAAGGTAATGATGACAACTAACTTGTCACCCAAGCAACTGCTGTATTCCAGGCACTGCCGTAAGACCTTTAGAGTATTCATTCATTCTCACAACAACTCTATGAAGTATAAACTGTGGTTATCTTCATTTTACAGGTGAGGCGACTGAGGCACAAAAAGATTAAGTAGCATGCACTACGTAAAATAGATAGTAAATGGAATAGCCAAAATTTGAACACAGAAACTCTGACTCCAGCATCCACATTTTAACCACACACCACACTTTGCTCTCATCCCTAAGGATATGTGTTTCTCAAGGTCTGACTTTGGACCTTTTATCAAATAAGAGAGATGACACATTTCCAGAGGAAAAAAAAAGTATTTTTTTAAAAGATATTTTGGGGTAAGATGGATTGGAAAATTTACATCACCTGGACTCCATCTTCTCAGCTCAGTTGGAGAGCGAGCTGCCTGCTGAAGCTGAGGGAGGCAGCCACGTCAGGCCTCAAGGAGTCTAGGAAAGATGGCGAAGGTATAATGAAACAGGAAGCACTAAATGCTCATTGTCATTTCCTTGGCTGGCCCTTGACTCTGTACCCTGCCTATGCCCAAGGAGTCTTTGCACCGTGTAGATGCCACGTTTAGGGGCTGAGTGGGGGACTGTCATCCCACATCTTTGTACAGAATGTACTTTGTTCAGAGCCCAGGAAGGAATCAGAGAAGTATACAATATGATCCTCCTCCTTGGAGACCCTTGAGCTAGTTGGAGAAGTGGGACATCCATGTGCTGGTAGGTGAATGACAGAAGCAGGGCATTGCATGACAAGGGCGAACTGCAGGATAGAGACTGGAGTGTTGACAGTGAGACCGAGGCACTGGAAGGGCCTCAAGGGAGGGTGCCGTTCTTAGTGACTGAGGAGTGTGATAGCTGGTCAGGAACCTGGAGCACAGTTCAGCCTGGATGGAAAAGGTGGGGGGTACTGGAAATGACAGCTCTGTAAGTGTTGGGTCAAAGGAGTGCCAGCATGCTCTACCTTCCAACCTCACCTTGATAGATTATAGACCTTCCAGCCCTACTTTGTTAAATTATTCAGAACTACTACAGACTTAAAACAATTAGCCTACGTTCTGCTATTTAATTCATTGGGCTACATTGCTTAGTGGAAAAGAGCAGGGTTAAGATGCCAGTTCATTAGTTGTTGTGTGACCTTGGACCAGTAACTTCCCCTCTTGAGCCTTTGGGTTCCTATTTGTAAAATGTAATTACCAGTTCTCTCTTTTTGGGTTGTGCTGAGGCATTAATGTGATGCCAATTGATATCTCAACACAGTGCCTGACATTTGGGAGATAACTAGTGTCCACATTTTTTTCTAAAATAATTAAGAACAAATGATATGATGCAATTTATTGGCTGATAGTTCATTTCTGAAGATATGATTGCTGCATCTTTTATAACCGTTAACCTTTTCATATATCTGGAGTTATATCTGGAGTATTATCGGGAGTATTTTCTGTCTTGTGTACGATTTGTTTATACATCTCTCTCCTCCATGGACATGGCCACGGTATGCAGAGAGCTCTGGTGGGCCAGGTCCTTTATCTGTACCTCTGAGAACTTTTAATTCTTGGAGGACCTGAATGGATTTGCTCAGGTATTAGGGGTTCCTCCCAAATTCCCCTGTCATATATTCCCCTCAACTTCCTCATCTATCTTCTGGTAATACTCATGAATTCTTCTTTATTTTTAACACTTTCCCCATGATCTCCATTATCATATGTTTTAAGACATGGGATTCAACAATTTCAAGCACCTATGCCATTTATACGCACTGTGTAATTTTTATTCTCATTTCTGTCCTTTGGTGCTTCTTTGAGGGGAGTTACATAAGATCCAAAAGTGCCACACTGAGACTGCAGATTAGTGCAGCCACTATGGAAAACAGTATGGAGGTATCTCAGGAATCTGAAAATGGAACTACCCTATGATCCAGTAATTCCACTCCTAGGCATCTACCCGGAGAAATCCAAAACTCCAATTCAAAAATCTGTATGCACTCCTATGTTTATTGCAGCACTTTACACAATAGCCAAGATATGGAAACAACCAAAATGCCCATCGGTAGATGACTGGATTAAGAAGCTGTGGTACATTTATACAATGGAGTATTACGCAGCCATAAAGAAGAAAGAAATCTTATCATTTGCAGCAACATGGATGGATCTAGAGAACATTATGTTAAGTGAAATAAGTCAGAAAGAGAAAGACAAGTACCATATGATCTCACTTATATATGGAATCTAAAGAAAAGACTATGTGAATGAACTAATCAGAGTCAGTTTTGGGGACGCAGAGAAAAAACCGAGAGTGGTTAGATGGGTGTGTGGGAGGGGGTTGGGGATAAGGGGAAAGGTGAAGGGATTTGGAAGCAGCTGGTAACCACAAGATGGCCTCAGGGTTTTTCTTTTGAAAATTAATTTGGGGAAGGTATTCTATAATGTTGTAAAGATTTTGTTGGGTATCCGATGGACATGCGTCCTATTTGGGAGACCACCTCAGGGATACTGTGGATACCTGATCATGGCATTGTACATCAGAAGCTAAACATTAATGAATGCCAACTATAATTTTATATATATAATGTGATGGTTCAGTGTGAGGTCGGAGGGATAGTGGATGGGGGGAGGGGGGTTCACAGTATGAGGGATATAAATGATGAACGTCTAAGTATTACCTTGTTTTGTACACCTGAAACTAATAAATAAATTAATTAATAAAAAAAAAAAAAAAAAAAAACAAAAACAAAAGTGCCACACTGAGTCACAGTCCTGGTCCCTTCAGCTTAATGACTCTCTGCGAAAGGGACAGGAAGCAGTGTTTTGGGGAGAGCCATCTATCTCACATTCTCAGACTGAGACTGCAGGTACTGTCTGATGTTGACTTAAAACACTTGTCCCATCCCTTTCACGTGTCACCCGAAAATCTGTCTTTTTCTAGAATTTTTATGGTTCTGCAGATGTTCACTTTTCACCTCTATGGAACTGTGGAGCACACAGGGGTAGTGGGGAGCACACAGGGGAGGAGTGGAAGAATGCCAGGTTGGTGCTGTGATGCCAGTCCTGCCCATAGACACCAGGAGTCCAGGGCACACACTTTCCCAGGCACCTGAGTATCAGAGCAGGGCATGCATTGCCAAGGGAAGGCTGCCAGGCTGTCTCCCAATGGTCAACCCAGCATGACAGACCTTCCCCGGGTGAAATTCACAGGACCAAGGCTCAGGCTCATAGTATGTAGACTTAGAAACCAGATCAGGGGCAGACTCATATTAAGCAATTCATGAGAAGGTAGATGTGTGAAACCAGGGACATCAGCTTATTAGTCCACACTGAACACCCAGGCTGCCACGTAGACGGGACCACTCCTTCCTTGCACTGGAAGCCAAGGCCTAATTCACAGGTTGTCTGATGAGCACTGTCAGAGTGAGGGCAGTTAAGTGGATAACGGAGAGTAAAATTGTGTGTTGGGACTATCTGACCGTGCATTTGGAACTCTTGTACTTTGAGGCTATTGCCTGGATGGTCATTGCCCATGTGTATCTCCATTATACTCGTTTTGTTTGTTTGTTTTTATGCTTCCTTGACTGACCAAACCTCACTGTAATTCAAGTTATCCTTTCTTAAAATTTGTTAGAATTTACAAATTGGTCCAGGTCATATCCTTTCTCCCTCCTTGGGGAAATTTAAGTTAACTCTTTACACTTTTGACATGACCGATGATTGCTGATTTACAGTTTACCTTCGAGCAGGCTTTTGTTTTTTCCTTCCTCATGTCTGGGTTTTTAGTAAACTTCTCACTGTAGCCTTCCGGTATTGGTAATGTGTAAACCAGTCGTAAATATGCAAACCCTGCCAGGCTCAGTTTCCTCATCTGCGTAAGGCACCAGATTAATTAGCTAACCACTAAAGTAACTTGTAACTCTAAATTTCTACCTTCACATTTCAAAATATTTTTCTCTTAATAAAAAATTCTGTGATGACATTTAGCTTTCCCTATCACATAGCCTGATTCCTGACCGATTGATTCCCCTGGGCTGGTCTGCATTAAGTAAGGCCAACATTTTTCCTTGGTTTTTTTAAAGAACAGACCTGGAGACAGTCACCCTCAAGTTAGAATTTCAGCTCTGTCCTCGCAGTGCTTCTTTGGACAAATAATATCACTTTTCATATATTTTATTGAGGATTCTAAAATGATATTCTAATTCTCTTTTCCATCAGTAATTTCTTAGCTGGACTTCTTCTGTAGTGAAAAACTTTCTCTTATCAGCTATTTGATTAGCTTGAAATGTGGTGAATAAAGGAAAGGCAGGACAAATGCTTGATTTTTTCCCTGTTATTTATCAATTTTCTGAGCAATGAATTGATATTTTAGCAACTTCCAATGTTGATCAGTGTTTTTGTAAAAAAAAATGTCTTTTGAACTTAGAATTTAATGTATTTCATATATATCAGTAGGTGTGACCCACATTGATTTAATCGATGAAATTGATACAATCAGTATGGTTTTTGATGAGATTGCCATGATATCTGGGGTTTGCTTTAAACTACTCTAGCACGTGAAAAACAAACCAATAACAAAGGGACAGATAAAACAAGACGGGAAAAATCTTTTTTTCCCCAGCTTTATGGAAAAATCTAGATATTTATTGAAGCTGGGTGGTGGGTACATAGGGTTCAGAAGTATTCTTTTTGCTTTTGACATGTTTTAAAATTTCCCAGAAAATAGCTCTAAAAAGGTACACAATTCTAAGGTTATCCGATGTGTAAATCCGAGTTCAGTCTCAACTCTGGCCTCTACATGAATCCCGTGGAGAAAGTTCCTTGATTTTTATTGAAACTCTACATACCCCAGCAACCCTTCCCAATCCTCATTGCTTCTGACAATAGCATGCCATATATGTATGTATTTTTCCAAGATTTGGGAAAGAATTTTAATATTTGATTCCATTGGATCCTTGTTCATAAAGCTCATGTCATGATGACTGAGGATGTCGACTTGAATAAAACAATGTTCAAGAAAATAATGTGATGTGCAAATCAGTTGGTATCACAATTCAGTTGGTATCCTCACTAGCATACCTTAAAATTTGAAATATATTTGCTTGTACTTTGTGGAATTCAAGCCAGAAAGTAATCTGACATTTTAGCCTTCCTGGACTGATTTTTCCAATATAATGATGCTCTTTCTCATTCCAGGTTTAAGTTTATCTATTCATGGGGCTGAAAAGCGTTTGCAAATCCATCAACGGCGAAGTGTGGCAAGCCGCCCAGGGTCACGTCGTCGCCTGCCTGTGGTCAGGCATTCCTCACTCCCATCAGGTAGAAGGTCAATAAAGATGGAGGCAAGCTCTTTTGGAACCAAAGCCTTCCATCCAGGTAATGCACTGGGGCAAGTTCAACACTAACACAGCCTGCATTGGTTATATTTTTATTATCTCATTATGCCATTCTCCCAGTTATGCTTACTTTGTAAGAGTCTTGTTGGGTTTTTTTTCTCCTCTCTTCACTTCAATCAGTGGAAAACGTAACCGAGACCAATAAGAGAAGAGAAAGCTTGATGTAACGGAAAAGTTTCAGGCTGCATTGTACCTACAATGGTAGAATCTAAATAAATGAAAATCCGAGTAAATAAACTCGCTCAATTCAAAAAAAAAGCTTATTGTATAATATAACCAAAGAGAGATTTGGCCATTTTTATGATAATTTGTTCTAGGGTAGCCCGGGGAAAAAGTCAAGCCAGAAATGCCCACTTTGAAGCCTAAGATACCTGGTATGACTTGTCTGCATTCACCTAAGATTAGGGGAGAAGACTGAAGTTATATTGAGTTTCGAGGCTCTGGGAAGCATTTTAACATATGACACATGTTAAAATGCATCTATATCAAAGCAGATAATTCCCAACTAAAAGGTTCTATTTGTTGGTTTGGATGAGAAGTTCATTTAGGCATTCATTCATTTATTCAACACATTTATTGAGTGCCTGCTATATCCCAGGTATTATTTTGGGTGCCAAGGAGACATCAGTGAACAAGACAACTTTTCTGTCCATCTGAATCACAGAAACATTGAACTTTGCGGGAATTCAGAAATCATTTAGTATAACTAAATGATTGGTTCCTCTGTGTAATGTCCTGGCAGGTGGCCACCCAGCTCTAACTAAAGCCAAGCCTCTATTTCGAACCTTGTCACACCATCCTCTTTCTCAGTTGATAACCTTATTTCCTAACCTCCCTGAGAAAGCCCAGGGCCATGGGACATACATTACTGCAGATTCCTTGCCCTCCATCTCTAAATGTGTCTCTGTTTGCGCCTATCCTTCCCCCCTTTCCTTCAGTGTTTAGAAGATGATAGTCTTTCTCATGTCCTTGAACAAGGCTTCAGCTTTGGCCTTGGCCATCCTCCCCTCTTGAGCCTTACTCAGGAGAATGCGTCCCTTCATTCTCATCTCTTCCCCATCCCCTACTATGAAAAACGCTTGAGCTTCTCCCATTCTCATCATCTTCGTTTTATACTTGATCCTTTGCTCTTCTCTGCCACCACCCCAACCCCCATCCAAGGCAAACATCTCAAAGAATTACCTCCTCTTGTTTCCTCTTCTCTCTCCGTTTCCAGCCACTTTTCAACCTAACACATCCTGGTTTCTAGCTCCTCCACTCCATCACAGCTGTTTTTGAGGACCTTAGTGACCTCCTTGTGTCACAACGTTTCTGATGCACCAGACCAGGGTGGACCGCCATTTCTTCCCAAAACAATGTTCCCTGGCTTCTGCGACAGTCTTCATTCTTGGTTCCACTCTTACTTCTTTCACATGTAACTTGCCTGGTTTCCCATCTCTAGCATCTCTCTCTTCTTCTTGCCTCCTGTCCAACTGTTTCCTTTACACTAAATCCAGAAGCATTCATCTTCACTCTGATCATGTCATTCACCATGCTTGTCCAGCTGGTTATAGGGTCAAGTTCAAACCTCTTAGCAGAAGAAATGTCCTTCAAGATTTACCCGTACTCTTCCTTAACCTTCGTTATTTGCTGTTTTCTGCCTTAAACTTTATACTCTATTTGAACCCCCAGTCAGGGTTCAACCAGGAAAGCAGAACCAGTAGAAGATATATGTTAGAGCTTTATTCCAGGGACTTGGCTTCCATGATTGTGAAGCCTGTCCAGGCACGTCTGAAATCCATAGAGCAGGCCATCAGGATGGGCAGTCTGGAACTCTTGGACACAGCTGAGGCTGCTCTCTGCAGGTGGAAATTCTTCATCTTCAGGGAGGCCACTACTTTGCTTGTAAGGCCTTTTAACTGATTGACTCAGTCCTGCCCAGATGATCAAGGATAATCTTCCTTGATTTTGACTGATTATGGACTTGAATCATATCCATAAGAGCCTTTCATAGCAATTCCTAGATTAGTGTTCATTGAGTAACTGGGGACTGCAGTCTAGCACATCAACTAGACCGTTAATTGGACTAATCAGACAGTTAATCAGATTGACTTGCTTTCAGCTGTCCATACACATGGTGCTGTTTCATGGCTTCCAACCTTTGCTCATGTTGCTGTTTCTAGGATGCACTGGTTTTACTCTGTTAATCTTTCTATAGTTTAAAATTATCTGTCCATCTCTCCACCATAAAGTTATCAAGGACAGGAATTCTAGATCATTCATATTTGTATCTCCAGTAAATATTCATAGAGTGGGACTAAACTGAACTTTCATTAGCAGTTTTTCAGACTACTACAATAGCTTTCTTTCAAAAAATTCTTTCCAGCTTTATTGGGGTTTCACGGACAAATTCAAATAGCTTTCTAATAGTTTTCTATCAACATATACAGAGGGTGCCAAAAAAATGTATACACATTTTAAGAAAAGAAAAAACTATTAAAATTGTAGTATTCAATATATATCGATAAAAAAAGATGAATACAAGTCACGTTTGACTTCTGCAATTAGAAGCGTTGCTCAAAGTGGTTACCATCAGTGTCCAGACACTTCTGATTATGACGAACTCCTGCTTGAGCAATGGTGACCAAAGTGTCCACTTGTACACATTTTTTTGGCACCCCCGGTATTTATTGAGTGTGTATTAGGTTGCCAGGCATTCTTCAAATACTTGGGATACATCAATTAAGGAAATAGACAAAGGTTCCTGCCCTCAGAGAGTTCACATACTAGCTGGGGGAGAAGACAAACACATAAACATAATGAGTCGATGGTGTTTAAGTTATATAGTGTTATATAGTGTTTAAGAAGAGGTAAGTATTATGGGTAAAAGAAAAAGTAGGGGAATCTGGTGGTTGGATTGTCTGTTGCAATTTTAAGTGAGATGGTCAGGGTAGGCCACACTGTGGAGGAGATATGTGTTCAAAGGCTAGAAGGAGCCGAGAATGCCATGTACATGGGCAAGTTCATTCCAGCAAAGGGATGGCCAGAAGACAGGCCCTAGGATAGGGATGAGTCTGGAAGTTTGAGGAACAACACAGTGGCCCTGAGCCTGGAATGAGGGGAATATCAGTGGGATCAGATGGGGCAGGGTCTTATGGGCCATTGTAAGGACTTTGAATCCTGTGTGAAGTGGGAGCACTTACAGGGTTTTGAGCTGAACTGTTCCATGATCTAACTTATATTTTAACAGAGTCACTTTGGCTATTGTTTGAGAATAGACTACAGATAGATAGGGTGAAAGGAGAAAAGTCAAATAGAAGGCCACCGTAACAATCCAGTCGAGAGATGATGGTAACTCTGATTAGGGGATGAGGACGTGTGCAGAGTGGTGGTGACAATTTGGATTCTGGAAGTATTTTAAAGCTAGACCAAGGTTTTTTCAAAGGGTTGGATGTGGTGTAAGTGAGAAAGGAGAGATAAGGATGACTGTAAGGTTTTTGGTTTGAGTAAATTGGATTGATATCAGCTGACATGGAGAAGGCTGCAGGGGAACCAGATTTGGTGGGTTTTAAGGCAGACGTGGGGCCAAGATCAGAAGTCTGACTGTGAACATGATAATATTGAGAACTGGCAAGATCATGTGGATGGTGGGATAAACATGTCTGGAGTTTGAGAGATTGGTCTCGGAAGGAGATACAAAATTAATTGTTGTTGACATATAAGTGGTGTTTAAAGCAGTGAGGTGAAAAGAGATGACAAAAAGAAGAAGTAAAGATAGAGAAAGGGAGAGGATTAAGAGCTGAAATCTGGGACACTCCAATAGTAAAGGTAAAAGAGAACATGAACCAGCAGCAAAGAAGACCAAGAAAGAATGCTGAGCAGGTTGAAAAGAAACCGGAAATTACATGTCTTGAAAGTAATGTAAAGAAAGTTTATCAAGAAGAAAGGAGTGGTTATCTAGGTTAAATGTCACTGAAAATCAAGTCAGTCAAGGTCTAAGAGTTGGCCACTGATTTTAGTAAAGTGAAGATCAATGATGATTTTGATAAGAACAGTTTTGGTGAAGTGGTAGGGATGAAACCCTGACTGAAGTAGATCTGAGAATGGAAAGATATGAATTGGATACTGTGAATACAGATGACTTTTTTGAGCAGTTTTGCCTCAAAGGATAGTGAAATAGGGGAGCTGCTGGAGGAGAAGTAAGGTCAAGAAAGAGTTTCTTTTCAAAATAGCAAATCTCCAGCAGATAATTCATGATGTTCGAGAGAGGGGAGAATTCACGACGTGGCTGTCAGTGAGAGAGCTGAGAGCTGTGCACAATGAAATCATGAATACTTTATCCGTGATAACAGGTGGAGAGGGAGAATATGTGGATGGTGGCAGTGTGATGAGGATCTACGAATTTCTTTTCCCATTGTTTCAGTTTTATCTGTAATGGGGAAGGAAGGACATCACTGAGAATGAGAATAGAGCCAGAGAGGGGTAGAGAAAGTGGGAGAGAGAGAAAGAGCTATGGTATGATGATATGCTGGTTAGGGGAATGGCATTGCCAGCCACATTAAAGAGCCACATAGATTTATGGTCTTGAAATTAAAGTAGGACTAATCACCATGGTTGTGTGTTTTTCTTTAACCATGTTTAACCACGTGAGTGAAGACATAGAATAGATGAGGAGTTAGATTTACTCAGGGTTGTGAATTTGCCAATCAATTAGGAAAAGAGAGAGGGAGTCAAAGATGCATGCAAAAGAATGATTATAACAATTGTTTATGTGATTTAAGCTTGCTGAAAAGGGAGTGAAGCCATTAAGGGGGTGAGGAACAGTGGAAAGTTGATCAGTTGGTTGGCCGTCCCACATGGGTTGAAAGGGTGTGGAGGTGGGGTAATGGGAGGAAGAACTGGAAAGATAAGAGGTTGTTCTGAGAGAGTGGAATTCATGGCACTGCTACTATGGAGGGAGGAGAAGCTGTTATTAGTAATAAACCAGTCTATAGTAGGGTATAAAATGAGGGACTGTAATAGGCGGAAGGGCAGGATCATTGGAGGAAAGAATTTTGAGGGACTGAGAAGCCAGCCAGGGTTTGGGAAGGGTCATCCACATAGTTATTGTAATTATCAAGAATTGAATAGTGTTTGGATGAGTGATAATAAGCCAGCAGTTAACCTCATCAAGAAATGAGGGAGCATGACCTGGGGGCAGCAGGAGAATTCAGTGATCAAGGATAGAAGGTGATACAGTATAACAAGATGAGCTGTGAGGCTGGGCGTGTTTAGGGAAAAGGGAATAAAAAATTAAGACTCAAGGAAGTCTTATACGTTCTCATCACAAGAACAAAAATGGTAACTGTGTAGTGACAGATGCTAACTAGATTTATTGTGGTGATCATTTCTTAACATGTACGAATGTCAAATCATGATGTTGTATACCTGAACCTAATATACTGCTCTATATCAGTTGTATCTCAATAATGAAACAAACAACTCAAGGAAGATACCTTCTCCTTCTCCAGATCTGTTGGGGCTGTTGGATCAGGGCTGTAGGAGAAAAACTGTCACATATGAAAGAGCCACAGGGAAAGAGTGACCTCTAGGAAGAACCAGGCTTTTATTAGAGCAAGAAGAAGAAGGGAGCAATGAGAAAGGACTAATGATGGCAAGACAGTTCTGGAGGTTCCGGGATTGCCTTCAGTGGCTCTCTTTGATTATTTTTCCAGACCACCTCAAAGTTCTCCTCCAAAGAAGATGATTAATATTACCCCTCTTCTGCTTAAAAATCTTATGATTATCCGGAAGAAAGTGCAGCCTTATGAGCCCTGTACAATTTACCTTTCCCTTTTTGTCCTGGCTTATCTCCTTTTATACTCCATAACCTATTCTACTAGAATCATCCATAGCTCTTCAGTATTTCTCAGGTAGGCTTTTGCTCATCCATTTTTCTGTCAGTGCTCAAGCTCCTCCCTCTTTTTGGAATGCCCTCCCCCATAAACCTCTAGCTCATCTCATTCCTCAAAATTTACCCCAAATTCCACTTTTTCCCCAAAGCCTTTCTAGATTCCACTGGTCAGAATTGATCTTCCACTTTGTAGTACTTTCACAGAACTTGGAAGACTTATTAAAGTCCACCTCTTTTTAGAATTTATAATTCTCCTGGAAGGCAGCAACTGTATTTAATCTATCTTTGTATCCTTCATCTCCCCTGACCCCATGCATTATTTAGTGTAAATTCTTACTAAATGATTATTTGTTGTTTGTTGAATCTATTCCATCCATTGGATATAGGTTTGCATTCTGAAGTTACACAGAGTAAATCGAATCCTTCTTTCAAATGATGATCTTTTAGTTGTTCAAAAACTCATCTTGAGCTATTTGTCAACTGAAGCATTTCCTAGTTTCTTTAGTGCTTCCTTCAGTGACATGGTTTTCAGATTCTTTACCATCCTACCCACTCTGCTCTTACAAAGAGTCTTATTTTGTGACTGCTTCTTTGAAAATACAGTACCCAGAATTGCGTATGACCCAGGGTTACATATGACCCAGGCAGAGTAGAGTCAGCCTTTAATCGACATCTTATACTGATATTAATATAATACAATTTAAAGAAATGTTACTGAAGTATTTCCCAATAGTGTAACATCAGCGTGGTAAAATTTAGTCATTGCTCTTATCTTAAAAGCACATTGCCGCATTTATCTATCCATAATTTTGTCGTAGATTCTTGAACCCTATTTACATTGGCTTTCGGGTGAAAATATAAAGCCAGTTATTTAACACAAAATTATAATTAAGTAAAATTATGTTAAACAGATTATGACTAGAAAGCTTTTTTTAAAAAAAAAATACATATTTAATACTCATTTACCAAGATAGATGTGACTTCAACTTCATCCCTTTATTTTTAGTGTACTTATACTAATGCATCATAGCTCTGTTGAGAGATTATAGAAAGAGCTCTCAAAGTGAGTTCCTTATTTGTAGTGAGTCATAGACCTTAGAAGCAGCATGGACATTTTAGTCATATTGAGGCCTATTAAGTCATCCATCTACTTTTTACAGAGTTAATAACCCCAATTCCCAAAGCGCTTTCTAAAAGCCCACTCACTGGTTGTTAAGTATGAAAAGAAAGAGCAAGAGAGTCGTGTAGGTCTTCTGTGCCATCAGCCTTGAAAAATTTGGTTTCATGTATTTCTCTTTGAGTTTACAATCATTTCTGAGTGTCTACTATGTGCTAACAGTTGCTTATTTGAAAGATTCCTCTTTGGGGCTGGAATGGTGTAGAACTGTATTACACGCGAACCTTAGCGAGCTCACAGTCATGTCCAAAGAGGTGATCAGTCGATGTTCTTTGGTTGTAAATAAATGAAACCAATCATTTAATCCAAACAAAGAAGGAAGTTAAATTGGAACGATATAGTAGGAAAGCCTGGAGATTCAGCCTTGGAAAAAAATGTTTCACTATCCTGAATAAATGAATTTTTACTTTTTTGGGGGGCGGGGTGGGGTTGGTTGTGTTATTTGGCTCAAGTTTTGAAGACCTGGGAGAAAAGTCCTACTGGCCATGCAACTTTCTATTGATTGGGTAGAGGATGACGAGAGAGGATGGGGCAGAAGGAGATCTCTCCTTTAGTTTTTATAATAGGATGATAGTACCCCTTGATTTCTCCTTCCACCCAGGCTGCACACAGTAAGGGAAAGATAGTTCCCCAAAAGGAAATAGAAGTGATATCAGAACAGGGAAATAAATATGCATGGAAGAATGCCCACTGCAGGAATCTGTACTTAACCTGCTATAATGAAAGTTAAACTGTCTTAAGGGCTGGAAAGGTTGGTGCAAAAGTAATTGTGGTTTAAAAGGTTACAAACAATTGCAAAAACAGCAATTACTTTTGCACCAAGCTAAATACAAATAAAGTTATGGGAACATTCTTACTGGGGAAACTTTAAGAACAACTCAAAAAGCATATGGTTTACAAATCTGATTTTGAAGGTCATCCAGTATATCAGCAGGAGGATGGGAAGGTTGGCCATCCAGGTATAGGAAAGAACATAATAATAGAGACAGTGCATTATGCTGGTAATGAATGCAAGCTTTGTTATTAGGTATTTTAAACCCAGATACTAGTATGTTACCTGACACCTGTATAGAATTGACCAAATGACTTAATTTCTCTGAATCTCAGTTTCCTCATCAGCTAAATGAGGGTATTAATACCTGTCTCATGGTGTTAGAGTTGCCAGATGAAATACAGAACTCACAGTTACATTTCAGAATGAGTACTTTTTGGTATAAGTATGTACCAAATATTGCAAGGAGCACACTTAGAATAACAAATTACTACTTACTTACTTGACATTCAAATTTAACTGGGCACCCTGTATTTTTATGTGTTATATCTGGCAACCCTATACAAGCATTGTTATGACTATTAAATAAATTCATTCATGTAAAATGCTCAATATGATTTTTTGGCACATAGTAGGTGCTCAGTAATAAGTAGTGATCAGTTTTGTTGTCACCATCATCACAGACAAAATTCAGAAAAGTACAAAAGCCTGAAAATACATATCTTCTGAATCATTTCTTGCTGTCACTGTCACCATTAGACCGTTTCCCAGTTAACTGCTGCCGGATACTGGTAAGACGGTGTTTCACGATGTGGTACTGACGTAGGAGCTGCTCCCCTGCACCGTGTATGTGCATGGTTTCTCTTTCCTTCTGATTGTTTTAGATGTTTCTCTTGTAGATCAATTTCATTTTGACCTTATCTTTTATCCACTCATAATTAATGAATATTATTTTCCATTCCCTTTTAGAGGCCAATAATAAAAGTATTAAGCGGCACCGGGCTTAGGACTATAATTTAAGGGTCAAGATCACAGTAAACTGAAGCATTGATTGTAATTTTTTGAATTTGAAACTGTAAAGCTTAAAGGGTATAGATCAAGTCATCCCACTTTAATTGACTGTGCCATGTAAAATAGAATTAGAAGCCTTCTGAAATCTAAACTGTTTCTTCTCTTGTTCTTCCTTTATCTGTTAGGCCCATCATATAGTGCTAGAGAAACGTCATTAGTCACAGAATATGTCCTTTATTCTCTTTTAGAATTTGCAAAGTGATGATTTGCTGATGTGTTTGATTATTTTCCCAAGTAATTTTAACCTTCTTTTATCTCCCTTTTAAAACCTAAGCAGCTCTTTCCCCCTTTATGCATGATTATTTTTCACTTAGATAGATGTGGTGTTTAAATGCTGGGACACGTTGGTATGGTGGAGAGATGGACAGGTAATTTTAAAATATTAAAAGGTAATGGAGCAAAATCAGTGACCTAGAATAACTGTAGTGCTGTCTGTATACAGAGGAATTAAATATGTGACAATAATAAAATTATAGCTACAATTATTAAGCACTCGACCATATTTCCAACCTCAGTACCATCAAGCTATTTGTATTCATTATCTTATTTAATTCCCATAATAGCCCCATGCTGTTACCCTTATTTTATGTTGGGGAAACTAAGGCACAGAAAAGGTTAAGTAGCTTGTCCAGGAACATGGCAGTCAGTAAGTGGCGGAGGCAAAATTCCAACTTGGGTGGTTCGATTCTCATTCATTGTGCTAAGTTACCATCTTTAAACAACTTGATAGCAAGTTAGTAAACTTTCTAGCAAGTTAGTAAACAAAGCTTTGGAAAATTTAAATTAAAAGCTCTGTAATAGTTTAAACCTTAGCATAAGAAGACCATACTGAAGAAGGGGCCATTAGGGTTCCATTGACAACATACAAAGTCACCTTAATGTGTTATTATTTCTTTCTGTATGAGGGATGCTCCACTTCATGGCACCTTTTTTTATTCTACTTTGCATTAGACCTTTGTTTTTTCATCCTCTCTTTATCCAGCTCCAACATTATGAAACTCATTTCTGTTTCCATGAGTTTCAAAGATTGCTTTCTAGCCCTCCTGTTAAGGTCTGGTCTCAAATTAGGGAACACACTGAACTCAGCAAGTGCCTTTCCTGTTCTGGTTCAGCCCTGAAACAGCAGTACCAGAGGCTGTAGGGATAGAGAGAGATTTACAAATGAAAGGCAGCCAAGGAAGATGTACCTCTTAGCTGACTTGTCTCTAGTTCTGCCAAGGGGAGAAGCAAGATTCAACTCATTCTTTAGAGAGAAAAAAAATAAGGAGAAAGTAAATGTAGGGCTAATCTTTACAACAGTAAGAATCACGGTACCACCCCCTTACATTGGATGATCCTCCATTATTTCCAAAGGGCTTTCACAAATATTTCTCCTACATCACATTTAGTTCTCACAGAAACCTGGAAATGGAATTACCTGTATTGTGCTGTGGCTCAGGAAATAAAATTCCTTGCCCCAAAGTAAACAATCAGTGATTGATAGACCCTAACTAAAACCTATGTCTTTAATTTCTTACGGTGTTTTTTATTTTTTTCCACTGTGTCAATTTTATTTTTCTTGAAGATAAGAATTAGTCGAGTGAGAAATTTTGGTGTTTTCTCATCACTTTATCTGGAAACAGACATTTCGTTTTTGAGAATTGTGGCTGAATCTTCTTGATTGAGCCTAAGCAAGCTTGCTGCTCTTCTTGAGGAGATCTGAAGCATAGATGAAATGACGTATTTGTTTTCCTATTTGTGGAATGGATTTTTGGTATGGCTGGAAGATAAGATCTTCCACATGGCTTTGAAATTATATGGAAGAAAACGATAAGAGCTCCTAGGACTTCTGTTTTATTTCTCATTGCGTTGAAGGTCATTGTGATGTCTTTCAGAATAGTTAGTACTGTGCTTTAGAAATAACACTACTCATCCTTCATTTGAATCACTTCCTCTTAAGTGGTTTGTTTTTTTTTGGAAGTGTGATGTGAGTTTAGTAACTCACATCACTTCACATAGGGGGTGCTTAGGAAAACAAGCTATTTTGAGCCTTGGCAAATGTGGACATTGGTATCAGTGCTCCTTGCTATCATTTACTAAGTAACAAAATTGTGTTGTCTAAAAATACATACAGATTCTTCCCTTTGATAGTATCATTTGCATTATCCCTTTGCATTATCTTTTCCCTTTGCTGAGGGACATTTGCATATACAGAGGATGCAGAGAGTGCCAAAAAATGTATACACATTTTAAGAAAGGAAAAAACTGTATTAAAATTGTAATACTATATACCGATAACAGCTGACTACCAGTCATGTGTATACATTCTTTTGGCACCCCCGGTATTTTAACCTATATGATGCATTTAGAGACACTTTTCTGAAGAATGTTTTCACAGCTATTCAAACATACAAAGTGTGAAGGAAAGCCATAGGAAAGGCAGCCCCAAAGAAAACCAAATGATTCATTTCTGGGAAGTGTTTTGTGGAATTTAAAACTGCATCTCCTGCCTGAGGTTCTTTGAAATAATTTTATGTTTAAGGAGCTTGGAGAGATTTATGTATCTCCTGCCTGAGGTTCTTTGAAATAATTTTATGTTTAAGGAGCTTGGAGAGATTTATGTAACTATTTCTCTTAAGATCATACAACTATATACAAAATAGTAATGGGGATGTAAAGTACAGTGTGGGGAATATAGCCAGTAATATTGTAAAAACTACATATAGTGTCAGATGGGTACTAGATTTATCAGGGAGAACACTTCATAAATTATATAAATGACTAACCAATATACGGTACACCTGAAACTAATATAAAATAATATTGAATATCAACAATAACAAAAAATGCTCATGAGGATACAAAGTACAGCATAGGGAATATAGTCAATAATATGATAATTGTGTACAGTGTCAGATGGGTAATAATAGACTTATTGGGGTTATAACTTTGTGAAGTATATAAATGTCAAATCACTGTGTTGTTTTATACACCTGAAACTACTAGTACTGATAATAGTAATAAAAGATCATACGACGGTAACTAGTGGCCTAAGACCTAAGCCTAGCCTAAGCCCTTAACAATGGTAGTCAGTTAATAGTAACTTCTGTTATGCTTAATTCCCTGAGTGAGGTTAGAGGCTGATACACAAGCTCTCATGAGGCTTGTTGTCTTCTAAGCACACTCCTTCAATCCATCCAGCCCAAGCCCTTCTGTACACCCAGATTTATCATGCAAGTTAAGAGAGTAAACATTTTAGTGTTGCTGAAAGTCTCATGGTTTCTATTCTGTAACTCCTCCTGAGTTTCTCTCATCCTTTCCTCTGCAAGAGTCCCTGTTATCATAGCAAAAGAGCTCAGCGTGGTGGGGAGATTGGAAGACCCCCACAGAGCACTGCTTAGATGACATACAAATACTTCCTGCCATTTGGAGCTTTGCAGCGCAGACCGCCAGGCTCTCCTTGGAACTCTAAGTGCAGGGATGCAGTATAATTCAGGAGATGACTATCTTGCCAATCCTGGGAAATATGGAAGCAATTTTGTTGAAGCAGTGGAATTATTATTTCCATTGTAGACCTGAGGAACATCTGCCCGCTATTAGCCAAATGTGATTGTCCAGTCAGGGCCCAGTCCAGAATTGGGCCTATAAAACTACTCAGTGTTAATTTGGAAGATCTTTAGCTTTTGTAGTGTCTGGTGTGGGTGAACCCGTCTAGTTATTCCTACTCTTACAAAGCTGAGCTTTCTTCTATAGAAGAATGATCATGCCATATCACTACGTTTATTGTTACACAACGCTAATATAAAAAAATGTGATTGGCGTGTCTTCTTACAATAGCATTTATGAAGCAACCTCTATTGTGATGTCTTTTTAGCGTATGGAACCCTAAATAGATTTTGGTGAGCTCTATAAATGAAGTTAAGAAAGAGAGATGGAAAGTTTTTCCAAAACTAGGGGAATATCCCACCTGTAAATCTAGGGTTTTCAATTTCAGATCCTCCAGAAGAATGGAATTTAGTTTCATTTTTCTTAACAGATTTATCCTGGACACTGGCTGATGGAGGGAAAGTCTGTAAAGAAGACAGAATGTACCTCCCTCCCTTCTTACTACTGTTTTCCATCTTAACACTGTCATAGAAACACACTGAATTCCATAGTGGGAATTGAAAACAAACATCCAATTTCAAAAATGGTGTCTTTCCAACGCATTAAGTCTAAAAATATTACATGTGAGGATTTATTTTAGATATTTATATCAAGTTTTGAAATATCACTGTTTCCTATTCTGTAAAAAAATGCTGCTTTGGGGGATTGACATTAAATATACCTCTCAGGACAGGATCTACCGATTTTTATTTGCAGAAGATAAATAGAATATAGACAGAAGCTCAGTTTTAGCATTGTTTACTATGCAGAAATCATGGAAAATACTATTTGTCCCCTTAAGCCTACTTTACAGAGTCCTCCATCTTTTGTGTTTCATGGGGAAGGTAAAATTTGATTTGTCACACTTTCCTTCTGTTTAAATATGGACTAACTATTCCAGGTACAAATTACAGGATGTTTTTTACTGAATTGTTTTGATTTAGTCTAGGCCCTAGACCTGGAATTAGCCCTCATTGTGCAGAGAAGGAATATGTCACATAAAATTTTTAGTGGGTCATGATGATCTAACACCGTGAGCCAAGTTATTTACGTATATGTAAATGATTGTCTGTAATTTTTAATAGAGCCACAAAAATTTTCTTTTCATTTTATAAATGAGAAAAATGAAGCTTATTTAATGACTCAGGGTCATATACAAATAGAATTCAAATCCAGGTCAGTGCAGTGTCAAAATCTGCATTTTATATCACTTTGTATTAATTTGCAAATATAAGAACTGTCTATATTTGATTGAACAAGAAATTGAATTTTAAGTAATTTATTTAAAGTTACTAAACTGAGGCAATATAGTAGAATAACTAAGAATAGAGATTTGATGGGTGGGTGGAGGGCAAGGGAAAGCAACAGTAATATAAGTTACATTGTCTTGTAGCATAGCTGAAAACAATAATATGTAAAATTGATCAAGAAACAGCAGAATTACATACACAACGTATCCAAAAGAAGTAAAAACACAAACTCTTAAAAGGGGTTGTACTGGGGGACTGGGCCTGGGGTTGAGAAAGGGGTGGGGTTTGGCAACTGTTGAGTTTCATTGTAAGTCGTTTGGTACTTTAAGATTTTCTTTATTATTTGACAAAATTTTTTTTCTTTTCTCTTTTTTTTTAATTAAAATTTATTGGGATGACAATTATTAGCAAAGTTACGTATTTAAAAAGATTTTACAAAAAGAGCAAATATATGATCTCAAATGTGTCTTTTGTGGTCGCCTACAGATAACCTAACAAGATGCCTAAAAATTGTGGAGTATGAAGGATGATTGGGACATTTTCTTAGTCTGTATCCATTACTAGAACTAATAATGTGAAAATGCAATATGAGAGCATTAACTGAGCAACTAATTTTTTTCAAGGCCTTGTTTTAGGTTCTGTAGGAGCTAAAATGGTGGCAGCAGTTTGGTCCCAGGCCTCCATCACATTACAGTCTAGTTGAGGGTGCTGGAGATCACAAAGAGAGCTAGATGGGGAGGAATAGGAGCTCACACTTTGTCGCTGTCTACTCCACACTGTGCTAGGTACTTTACCTACCTTATTTTATTTTATTTTCACAACTCAACAACAACAAAAAAAACCTACCTTATTTTTGATGGAAAATATGGACCATAGAAAAGATAAGCTACAGATAGCTATATGGGGTCGGTGGGTGGACAATGGTATTTACTTCTTAAGATCAAGCAGAGCATTTAGGATGGGCCTTAAAAGTAGAAAAGGATTTCTATAGACAGAGATGGGATGGGAGAGACACTGACATATTTGCCAACGAAGAAACGCATGTTTGGAGCTTGCTTCTTTGGTTCCTTTTGTACATAAGCATTTAGCTAAAATCCATGTAAGCTAGACACAAATCTAAAATGAGTTTGTAAAATATTGTTTGCTCAGCTGAAGAACTTTTATTAAATGTAAATGCTGTTATCAAGGTTACTTTTTATTGAAACTATTTCAACTTTACTCATACCATAGAATCACAATTAAGATTTGAGTCTAAACATCCCTATCAGTGGGAGAAAAGCTAAAGGCAAATTTGGGGGTCACATGAATTTTGTAACTATTACTGATTCTTAAAAATTGTTCAGTATGTTCTCGACCTCATTAAGGATCTTTTAGCTTTCCTGTTTAATGTGACTTATTTATTTAGTTTCCTTGGGATTGTGCTTAGTTGCATGCCAATTACTGAGGCCGAGTGGAGTTATATTTTATTTTAAAGATTCTTCAGTTTGAAAACATGACACCTTCACTGTCTGGCCTAGTTTTTCAGTTTTGTATTTTGACCCAAAGAAGAGACATCCATGACTATAGGAAGAACTCCAATTCTCTGTTTTAGAAATCACATCAACACTATTAATAAATAATCATCAAAAGTCCAAAGTAAACATACAACCTTTTGTATCTTGAAATCATTTAGTGTTTTTCATTTGGGCAGTAAGTGCTAAAGGTGAAGATTGTCACGTTGAAAGATTCATTTGAGAACGTCCTTACACAGAGGTTACTTTCCATTTAGGAAAGTTTACAAATGTCCTTGTTTTACCCGAGCTCCTACTTTGTCATGTTAGACTTTAATGAATGACTTACTGCCAGAAATTCCAGGCCATTATATTATGCTTTATGAAAGTGTATTTTATATTTCTTCTAGAGCAAAGGAAGAAAAATAACTTCTATTTAAGGGATTCTAAATGTGATCTTAATGTTTATCATGAAGAGAACATTGCATTCTGCAATTTGGAGCTGCAATTTGGACCTGGAATTATGCATTTTAAGAATTACATTAATGTAGAAAATCTTACATTAAATTAGTTCCTTAATGGTTTAACATCTGTAGTCTCTGTCTTGAATTCTCAACTCTAAATACTTAATATTCTCCACTGCCAGAATCTGAATTTTTAAATGACTTTGAAATTATAAGAATATTTTATGGTTATTGTGAAAAACAAAGAAGAGGTAAAGAATAAAACAAAAATATACCCATAATTTCACAGCTGAGAGATAACTTCTGTATCCATTTGAATAGTTGTCTTTTTTTAAATAATCATTTAAAAAGGGTGGGTGTTTTTAATATACTTGAGACATATCTATATATTTATGTTTCCTAATATCTGTTTTCCTCACTTTTTCATTATATCTTAAGCATTTCCCATGTCATCAAATATCCTTTAAAAACAGACTTTAATGACATGAATGCCTCCTTATATGGCTTCTTCTGAAACTTCCTATGCTCTTATAATGTCCTCTAACAAAAGAAATTTAATAAAAATTTGTGGAATTTTATTAAAATTATAGTTATGTAGTAGTCATCACTAGTACATGAATTTATGAACTACTGACTATGACAGATAAAAAGTAAATAAATTAGCCTTCTGTTTATTAGTCTATTTAGGAAGTCATTTACTTTTTAGGTCATGTAATGGCTTTTGTCTTGGTCTAAAGTACTAGGACATAGGACTTTGGTAAATCCAGGTCTCTCATTTCTAACAGTCTGTATTTGTGACTGCTAGGATGTGGGTGGTATTAAAGACGAGTTAAGAGCGTGAATTGGTATTATATTTTTACAACTTAGTAGCTGCGTGACTTTGGGCAAATTACTACTTATTGCACTTCCTTTTCAAGATGAAAGACTAAGAGATAATAGAGTACATAGCACAGTTCTGGCCTATGGGCGGTATTGAATATTCTTGTGGTTTATTTTATTTTATTTTTTTCATTGTCATTGTGAGATCTTTGGTTATTGAGCAGAACAAAGGTGACTAGCCTTAGTAGAGTTTGAAAAGCATCAGAACTTTTCCCTACCCATTCGAAGTAGCCTGCTATGGGGAAGAAAGCAAATAACCCATTTTAATTTGGGGCCAGCAGGAAGCATCTTTGTTCTGTCCCGTTGAGAAACTTAGTCTCACAGAGAACTTCAGACTCTGCAATGGGGCAACTGCATGCATTTAAAAAGTTCACTGCTGTGTCTACGGTACCTGAGAGTCCCAAAGAACTGACTTATCACTCTCGTCTCATTATTCAAAGGCTAGATAGTTTTTATACAAATGCCAGTCTTATTATAATCAATGATTATGGATAGTAATAATAATGGCTTCCATTTACTGAGTGTTGACTGTGTGACAGCTAAGAGCTTTTCATGCATTATCTCATGTAGACCTCATGGCTACTCTGTGAGACTGTTACTATCACCCCTATTTTATAGATGAGGAAACTAAGATTTATTGAGATTCAGTGTTACCTCATAAGAATTTCAATGCTGGTCTGACTCCAGAATTTGAGCCTTTAGCTTTACGAGGAGCCCAATTCCTTTGTTTCATAATTACTGTGAAACCTCATTCATTTGTTCACTCTACATTTGTTGGGCTCCTACTGTGTGCTGGCACTGTTCTGAGTACTGGGTTATAGCATGCAGACAAAAGTCCCTGCCATCTTCGAGCTCACTTTCTGTTATATTAAGTTACTTGTGTTCATTTCCCTCCTAGGATGCGTGTCCCTGTGTGGCAGTGACTGTGGCTTACTCCTCTTGTGTTTTAGGGACAGGACTGAAATTTTATTCAAGGCTCAGAATAATCCCTGGGTTTATAAAACAATTGTTTCTACAAAAATATTGGAAGTTAGGGCGTGCCTCAGTGTATTCATCAGGCTGTTTGTTTATTTTAGCACTGGCTTTTAGCCCTTACAGACTCCTCGATTGGAGATGTTCTTACTGGTACTTTAAGAAGTATTCGGAGGTTTATTATTGTTTACAATAATGTTACTTTTTGATGTCTTGATTTCTTTAACTTCCTTAAATATAGGTGGGTGGAGCAGCATAAAAATCCTCTTTCTTTAGAATACACCAAAATACATCAGACAAAACTGGTACAAAAGGCTTAGTTACTTTATAGAATAAATGACAGTATTCTGATATCATTGAAAAAACGCGTGACATAGAAGGGAAGTCCAGCAGTGAGGGGAAAAAGTGATACCTTTTCTTTTTCCTGTGATATCAAGAATATTAAATCCTTTTCTACAAATGAATTATTGTTTTAAAGAAGGTATCATAAAGTGTTTGTGTTGAATTTCGCTTATTAGCCATGTAGAAGCTGAAAATAATTTTAAATATTCTTGGGTGCAGGCTACCATATTATATTCTTCACTTAGGAAATCATCAGTAAATACTATAAAGAATATGGTATTGCAATAAAGCAATTGCTTTATATTTGCATTGGAAATGCAGTTAAACCTTTTAGGTCCCATAAGAAGCAAATGGCTGATAATATTTTTCTTTTTTTAAAGAGTCATTTGTCCAAGAGGGAAGATCATTGGCAAACCAGCTGGCTATTCATTTTAGATTTTAACGTTGCTTCTCCTTGGGACCCTAATGCTGGGCTCTCTGATAACCAGTGCAAACTCCATAAATATCTTTCGTTTCTCTAGAAGGAGGTGTGGATTTGCAAGGCTACCAGCTGGATATGCAAATACTACCTGACGGCCCAAAGAGTGATGTGGACTTTTCAGAGATTCTTAATGCAATACAAGAAAGTAAGTTTCGCTCAAATTTTAAATTCACCGTGAAAGGAGAAACTATTATAATACTTGGGAGGGGTACCAAAACTAGAAATCTTGGATGCCGAGCTTTAAAAAAATATAATGATGTCTTAAAAAGAGATACCGGTTAAAATAATTTTGAGAACAGAACAGATGGTTAGTGTAATGTGGGTTTAATTTGTGAAACTGAACCACATAATTTTGGGGTCTTTGAAGAAGCCTGATGGAAAACTGTAGTGAAATTATAAATTCTGTAAATATTCTGTAAATTTAATATGTGATAATATTTACTAAATTAGTAGGTATTATAATTTTTTAGATTACTTGATTGATCATAATGAAAGAAAAATCTTTACAAAATCAGAATACTTTTCCTTTGCTCAAATGTAAATAGTAGGAAGTAAGTGTTGATAAATAAGCCGAAATCAGGAATTTATTCTCCAAAAACGGGTATTTGGAATCATCCATGATGGGCTGTGACCTACAAGTGAACCCCTCTTCTAAGCATTTTGATTAATCAAGGTTTACTCTTCTTATACTGCCGCACTTGTGTTTTCTAGTTTTCACTAAGACTTTTATCATAATCAACACATTTACTCAAGTTACAGGTTAAGCATTAAGGATGGGTAGCACAGTGTTACATACTAAGCCATTTACATTTGTGTTTTGTTATCAGAGCTCTAATTCTAGATAATGATGCTCCTCTTTGAATATCGAATAGTATTATGTAATGTTTCATTTGAAGGGTTGGATCTGAAGAGAATTGCATAAAGAACCACTGCAGTATTTTTGCTATGTTTAATTATGTGACATTGAATTTCATATGAATTTTTTAACAAACAATTTTAAGCATTTTTATAATAGTGATCCCCTTGTATCATTATACTTCCCTCCCGACCTTATGAGATAATTAATATCTCCACTTCTTAGGTAGGACAACTTAGGGTGGGAGAAGTTAAGTACCAAGATAATATGATAAATAGTGGAAACCAGATTAAAATGGAGAGGGGGGATCTCCTACCCTTCCTTTAATTCCTTCATGAATGTGCTCAGTGTAGGGTTTATACACACTGAAGTGAGAGATTCTAAAATTGAAGAAGGTGAGGCTTATTCTGAGAGAACTGTTTTTAATGAAGAATATAAAGGGACCAGCTATTTGTTCTGGTTGGCCAATCTCTTCAGATTAGTTTAATGAATAGAAGAGAAAAAAATTTCCCCAGGAGAATAAAAATCAAGTTAATAGACATTGGAGAGAAAAATAACTTTTCATGATAAGTTATAAAATTATGTAATTACTTCATTTGATTTGAAAGATGATAGACTATACAGTGTTGAAAGGATTTTTAAAAATTTTAGTAAATGATAAAAGTTGGCTTCTACCATATGCAAGTACAGGAAATGAACTGAAATTTTTTTAGAGCTGAATGAACTTATATCATAATGAACGAGATGTTCATGAAACTATTTTTACAGTAATTTTTGTTCACATATCTTAGTAAAGACACATTTGTTGTTGTTTTTTTAATTAAAGTTTATTGGGGGTAATAATAGTTAGCAACGTTGCGTAGGTTTCAAGTATACAATTAGGTAATACATCATCTGTATATCACATTTTGTGTTCATCACCCCAGAGTCAGTTCTTCCATCACCATATATATTTGATCCCTTTTACCTTCATCTACCACCCCCCTCTCCCCTTACCCTCTGGTAATAGTTTTTCTTTTCTTGATTCCCCAGCGTATGCAGATCGAGACTGTGGGACTCTTGATTGGCGTTCATACCCAGCAGACATTATTGTGTTATAGTCCATTAGGTTCAAATGAAGGAAAGAGCAAAGAGCAGAGTGTTTGAAATGAGAACTCGGAGGTTGGAGGATTATTGGATAGTTGTTATCCGATAGTCAGATCTTTCTGCTTGCACATGTGCCTACATGATCAGAATAGCTGTTCCTCCCTTGATGGTACTCTGTGGTTCTGTGGCTGGGGAGGCTGAGTCATTTCTCAGGGACATCAAGTGAGTCATCTTGAATCCATTTTCTTGAGTCCTGATTTCCAATTTTATTTTTAACCTGTCTGATGATGCTGTTTCAAAGGAGAAGATGAGAGAGAGGGGCTGACATACATTAAACTAGTAATCTTATCTGGCCACTCTGCGGTTGCCATTTTTGCCTACATTATTAATATTTTATTTAGTGTTAAATTCTCTTTGCCTTAATTTCCACATTTGTAAGAGAGAGAGAGTTACAGTAAATCTGTGTAAATTTAGTGCTGTGCTTGGCACACGGTGAGTGCTGTCCTAGGTGTTGGCTGCCACCTTGTCCTCTGTACAGCAAATTGTATCATCTCCACTTAAAACAAAGAAACTAAAGCTTGAAGAAGTCAAACAACCGAGTCTAAGAGCTAGTAAGGAGGAGGTTTAGCATGGGAACCCAGGCTTGTCTGAACCCAAAGCTCATGTTCCTCGCAGAGAAAGGAAAATTATATGGTCAGTGGACTTTGAGGACATTTAATACAGAACACCACTGGCTTCATTTCAGGTTGTGAAAAGGTAACCAAGGTGATGGAGCAAAGCTTGAACTAGGTACCACAGTGATCTAAACATCATATCATTCCCAGGATCTGCCTTGTTATATGTTAGGTTGGGACAAAATAGTTGCGGTTTTTGCAATTGTTAACCATTTAAACTACAATTCCTTTTGCACCAAGCTAACAGAAATAACGGAGGTGTCTGTCTTTTCTTTGGAATGGAGTGTTAAGTAGTCAGAGAAGGTCTCCCTAAGAAACATGTTGTCCCAGGAACAAGGTAATGATGTTGGCCCCCCTGCAGAGCTTCCTCTGGGCACCCCATGCCATCATGGATGCTGTGTCTTACAGGCAGCATCGCTGAGCCAGGAAATGGCAATGGAATTATTTTTTTTAATGACCACATATATTTTTTAAATCTCAGGACTTTTATTTGTTTGTTTTTTTTTCAAAGACATACTTAGACTCTCCAAGGGTTTCAAGTAAACTTTCCATGATAGGAAAAAAATGTGCCTACTCTCCAATCTGTATCATTGAGGACTGTAGTTTTCTTACCCCAGTGTTTTGGGGATATGTTAACATAACCATTTAATAGTTACCATAATACACTGTTTTTTCCCTAAATACATTTTTATGTATACTCGCAATATTGAAAATAGATAACTGAACTGTTTGGAGTAGGGAGGGGTAGAAGGTGTAGGGCTTTGCCCACTGAGTTTTTCCTTTGCCCGCTCCATGGCCTCTGGAGTTTCCAAAAGGATTCTGGGGTTCCAGGGAACACACTTTGAAAACTACTGGCCTATTGAAAAGGAATAAAACCAGCTAAATAAGGATTTATGTCCTTTCTAAGTACTTTATTTATTTTGAGTGTTGTAAAGTAGGCCCTCCCTTCCTCCCCCACCCCCTTTATTGGTAAACTAGGCAGTCTCTGCTTTAGGGATGTTACCAGATTCATTTGAAGAGTAATGAACATCTAGGGAGTGCTGGGCTTGCTAGTAGTATCCTATAAATGCTAAATACTCTTTGGTTTTTAAAATCCTAGCCTAAGGTGCTCAAAGCTATGCCGAGTCTGTGTCTTTCCCTGAATGTTTAAAAACATTTAATTTGATGCATTTGTCAAATTTTAAAAAGTGTCAGACCTGTAGTGCTACAGATGTAGAGTCTAGCTTTATTCAGATAAATGTTAGAACTGTGACAAGATAATTGTTTGGTGGTTAAATGATTTCCTGTTCTCGAAAGCCTCACGTGATTTAAGAACAGTAGAATGCTTTCCAACAACAACAAAAACAACAACAAAAAAGAAGCCAGCTAGAAATAGCATGGATTTGAGAGACAGAATGGGGTTAGAATTCATCTCTGTCACTTCCTAGCTGTGTGGCCATACTTAGCATCTGTGGACCTGGCTTCTTTCTCGTAATACCTGTCCCATAAGGTGTTCTGAGGATGAAAGGAGAAACCGGACCTAACAATTGTTTTTATTTTTTTAATTTATTGGGGTGACAATTGTTAATGAAATTACATAATTTCAGGTGTACAATTCTGTATTACATCATCTATAAATCCCATTGTGTGTTCACCACCCAGAGTCAGTTCTCCTTCCATCACCATATATTTGATCCCCCTTACCCTCATCTCCCTCCCCCCACCCCCCTTACCCTCTGGTAACCACTAAACTATTGTCTGTGTCTATGAGTTTTTGTTTCTCATTTGTTTGTCTTGTTCTTTTGTTGTTTTTGGTTTATATACCACATACCAGTGGAATCATATGGTTCTTTGCTTTTTCTGTCTGACTTATTTCGCTTAGCATTATACTCTCAAGATCCATCCATGTTGTCACAAATGTTCCTATATCATCTTTCCTTACCGCCGAATAGTATTCCATTGTGTATATATACCACAACTTCTTTATCCATTCATCTATGGAAGGACATTTTGGTTGTTTCCATGTCTTGGCCACTGTAAACAAAGCTGCAATGAATATTGGAGCACACGTTTCATTATGTATAAATGTTTTCAGATTTTTTGGGTTAGATACCCCGGAGAAGGATTGCTGGGTCATATGGTAATTCTATTCGTAATTTTTTGAGGAAACTCCACACTGCCTTCCATAACGGCTGCACCAGTCTGCATTCCCACCAACAGTGTATGAGGGTTCCTTTTTCTCCACAGCCTCTCCAACACTTGTTACTATTTGTCTTGTTGATTATAGCCATTCTGACTGGGGTGAGTGGACCTAACAATTCTTAACTCACAGTCAGCTCTCAATAAAGCGTAGTTTATTCTTACTTCCTTCTAATTTAGCGTCTGAGCCTAAGAGAGAAACCGATTCTTTTAAATAATCTCACTAAGATAATTAAAATAGGGAAAGATAACAATTGATACACTCTTACAAATAACTTTTATTTATTTTTAAATGGACACTGAGTATCTCCTATTTGCTAGCCCGTGTCAATTTTGGAGCTCTTTTGAGCCTTCACCTGAAAGGGACCCAAGACGTAGAGGTGAACTTGTATAAAACAGCCAGGTAGGTGTTCAGATTGAGATGTAAAGATTTTTATTTTGTTTTTTTGGCATTCTAAATTATTCCTGAAGGTCTCCTATTTTTTTTTTTTCAATTTCTAATGAGGCTTTGAGGTCAATATGCAATACCTTCAGAATTCTGAGTATCAGATGTAATAATGTAGAACTCAGGACAAAAATAGTATAATGAACTGGCACTCTGGAGAACAAATATAGATACTGAGATTATGCTGCTCAGCTCTCTCATGTCTTCAGTGACCTATAATTTCATTTTATTTTCTCTGCATCAGAAAAATACTGAGATTAAAGTGCTTCTTTCCTGTAATACCAAGGTGAAGTTGTTCTGCTGCATTTGGAAAATAGAGAATTAACGAAAAGAGCAGTGAGTCAAACTATTTGATTTTTTTGGTGTTTGTTCCTTATTCTCTTTTAGACGATTTCTGAAAAATACTTACTTTTTTTCTTTCATTGCCTTTATAGCATTGATTCCTTGATTTTATCCTCTTCTCTGGAAGGAAGAGGCTTCCAACTCATGTCTTGGTTATTTTAATGTCTCGAGCATCTAAACTAAAAATGTTGGTTCCGTGAACAAATGGCAGAAGAGAATTTGTTTGCTCGTTTATTTGTTTATTTGTTTGAGCCCTTGCAATGTATTCGTGGTCTTTCTCTAGAGAATGAATGATGATGTTCACTGAAGGAATCATTCAAATGAATGCAAATATTTGATAAGTAGATTCGGTATTATGCAGTAGATTTTCCTTCTCATCACATAAAGAATGTTAGGACCTGCCTGTTTCCTGGCCCTCTGACTTCTCTGCAATAGTGTAGGGAGCCATCCTTTAGAAATCTCTTTGCTGTGCTGAGTTTGGTGATTTACTGAGACTCTGTAGCTGTTAGTTTCTTGACCTCTGTTCAGTTGTTATAAGTGAGCTCCTGCTGTTTCCCCCCACCCAGGTCTTTTTAGGCTGAATGCCTGCTTTTTTTGCAAAAGAAAATTATGTGGGTATCTCTCTTGCTTTTCCAAATGCATGGTCTCTATCTTGTGGTAGCCACCTGGTTCTGTTCATACAGCCCTTCCTGAGTTTGCATGCAATGCAGGTCCATTATTTGGGTTGCACAGGAATTTCTGAATTCTTTCTCCCTCTGGTCATTCTTTTCTTTACTTTTTTTTTTACATTTACATTTTTAACAAAATTAGTTTCAATTGCACAAAACAATGTAACAGCCAGACATTTCACCCCCCCACACAAAGTGGCAACCCTCCTCCCCCAACTTACTGCCCCCCTGACATCGTACATATCTATTACAATTCCATTGACTCTATTCCCAATGCTGAACTGTATATGCCATGACTATATACATATATATTCAATTATAGTTGGCATATAATATTATTCAGCTTCAGCTTCAGGTGTACAGTGCAGTGGTCAGGCTAGATGGGAGGGGAGTGGTGATGAGGGAAAAGGGGAGAGGATTAGAAAGCACAGATTTGTAACTATGATACAATATTGCCTCTGGTCATTCTTAATGACTCCTAAGAACATTTTGTCTTATTTTCTTATTTATGAAATTAATAGCAGAATTGTTTTAGGCAGATGCTTATCAAACATATTTTCACTTGAGAAAAAAAGTACATGAGAGGTGATGGGATCCATTAACAAGTGACCTTGTTTGGATGTAGAGTATATTCATGCCCACACATAGAGAGGCCCCGCTCCCATCTTGGCTGGAAAGTGAGCTCTATGAGGACGGGGGCCATGTCTGTCGTGTTCAGTACTTCAGCCCCAGTTCCTAGCCTACCATAGTGTCTGGCCACGGTAGGCACATGATAAATATTTGTTGACTAAATAGATGTTTAAAAATTGGTTAACTTCAGAAGTTGGTGATTATTTTCTCTTTAAAGAAAATATAAATGATAAATGTCTAACTATTACATTGTTTTGTGCACCTGAAATTAATTTTAAAAAATGTTAAAAAAAAGAGAAAAGAAAATATAGAGTCATGGAATGTAAAGTACAGCATAGGGAATATAGTCAGTGGTATTTTGATAGCTATGGACGGTGTCCGATGGGTAGTAGACTTGGTCGGGCTATCACTTTGTGAGGGGTGTAAACGTCTAATCATTATGTTGTTTTGTACACCTGAAACTAGTAAAGAAAGCACATGATGTAAGTGTGCATCGAAGGGTATTGTACTTCATTTATAAAATTTACCTCATAGTGAAAGCTCTTAGATCAGTAACAATGGTGAAATATTGATGAAGGGCACATATTTCTTCTGTCTGTGGAGAGTTTCCATGTTCGACAGTCTTCTTCCTGAGGATTCCTGACAGTTCAACATTTCTAATCACTGTGAAAGATCTTGAGAGGCCGGCAGGTGATAATGGTGCCTTCCTAGCTAAAACGTATTCTCTGAAAATCAGATTGCCATCCCGTACTGATTTCTCTTGAGCATTCAGGAATCCCAGACAGCAATTCTGCTGGGCAAAAGTAAGGAGAAGAAAGGGTTTCTCTCTTTTCCCACATTATCTGCTTCCTCTTGAATCAAATAGTTGGGCGTTTAATGTAGAGCCGAATTTCTCCACCTTAGTACTGTTTACATTTGGGGCTGGATAACTCGGTGTTGTAAGGGCTGTTCTGTGCATTGTAGGATGTTTAGCAGTATCCCTGGCCTCTACCCACTAGATACTATTAGCACTGCCCCCGAAAATCAAAAATGTCTCCAGACAATGCCAGAGGTCTCCAAGGTTACAGTTTGGTCCCAGTTGAGAACACAAGAAAGTGATCCTGGCAGAAGATGATCTGGTGGTTGTCTGTCCGTGGCAAAAGCACAGGGGCAGTTCTCATGGTGTGTCTGTCTTCTCATCTGAGCCAGTTACCCAGACATGAACTTCAGTGTCCTCTTTAGCTTCCCCCTTTACCCCACATCTCATGCCAATCCATCCTCCATAGCAACAATTACAACTTGTAAATGCCTCCTCTGCCTTCTTGTATGAATAAGGCTAGACTGCTTCCTTAAGGTCCCTGAGTCTAAAATCGACAAACCGACATTGCTTGCAGATCTGCTGTGTGTCAGTCACCCTGCTAATCTGTAATTCATCTCATGTAATCCTTTCAGCCACCCTGAGAGAGAACTTTCCTTCTATACTTGTTTCACCAGTGAGGAAATGGGTGCACAGATTCACACAGCTAAGTGGTAGCATTTGGAGTAGTAAGCAGGTCTTCTTACTTTGTTAACATAATACTTTGTCCCGTTGTTCAAATCTAGCCAATTTAATTACTATCTACTTGAAAATGTAATAAGTATCTACTTGACACTGTGGAGCTCCCGGCTTGTGAATAAGAATCAAGTTAGGAGAAATGAATATGCAAGGTCCTAGAGCCATAGAATGTCGGAGAAAAGGAGGCTCTCAGACGTCATTGTACCGTGACTGCTTTGAGGTCATCACTCTGTCATTCAACAGATATGTGTTGACGGCTTCCTCCATGCTAGGACCTCTGTACACCAGTCAAGACAGACAAGGTTCCTGCCTGGTGAGAACTTATATTCTAACAGAATAAATATCCAGTACACAAGAAACCAGAGAAACATAATGAACAACACAGATCTTGATAAGTGCTGTGAAAGATTAGTGAGCAGCAAGAGGAGATGGAGAATAATTGGATGAGGGGGAGCTTCTTGACATAGGGTGGTCAGGGAAGTTGTCTGGATTTGATACCTCCCACGACACTGAACATACAGCACTTCGTCCCCAAAATATTAGTACCTATCCTTGAATGCCTGGCGCACAGTGGGTGCTCCTAAACCTTAGTTGGATGAAAGGATCATGATGATGTTTTTACTTTGTAGCCTCCGAGTTTCAAAACCTATAGTAAGTATATTAGTTTTCTTTTGCTGCTGTAACAAACTACCACAAATTGAGTGACGTAAAGCAACACAATTTATTATCTTATGCTTCTGGAGGTCAGAAGTCATCAAGGTGTTAGGGAGACTCCCTCTGGAGGTTCTAGGGAGAATCGACTTTCTTGCCTTTTCTATCTTCTAGAGGCCTCCCGCACTCCTTGTCTGGTGGCTCTATCCTCCTTTTTCAAAGCTAGCAGCATAGCATATTCCAGTCTCTCTCTGATTCTGGCTCTCCTGCCTCCCTTGTAATTACATTGGCCCACTCAGATGATCTTGAATAATCTCCCCATTTTCAAGTTTTGACTTAATCACACCTACAAATTCCCTTTTGCCATATAAGCTAACGTATTCACATGTTCCAGGAAGTAGGTTCCCTCTGGGAGCCATGATTCAGCCTATCATAGTAAGCAATAAAGGTTAATTTTATCCCCGCGCCTGCTTTATTTTACAGATGAAACACTTGGAGTTAAATGAATTACCTAAAATCACACACTTGGATATAGCTTTAAGATCCTGATTGCCTCATCTACATATGTTATCTCCTGTCTCTGTATATCCAGACTGTTCTTTTCTTTATAGCACTCACCTCACTTTCCATTTCTTTGATTATTTGTTTTGTTTACTTATTACCAGAAGGGCAGGGAGACATAGCACTTTTATTCACCAAGGTACGGCCATCACACAGCTCTGTGTGTGACACATGGTGTGCATGCCTCTAAAGATTTTTTGAATGAAAGAATGAATAGTCTTTCATATGCTTGGGTAAATAGAACCCAATCTCCTGTGAATTATTCTGTGTATTGGCTTCTGACAGGTTAAACATAATTAGCCTTTTAAAACATCAAAAGAAAAAGTGAGCTTGTGTTCGTCCATAATTCTAGTTGATAAAGACAGAACCTGTACCTGGCATTAAATTTTGTTATCCACTAGTGTTGAACTTGACCTTCTGGTATGCGGCAAGGCACTGTGAATTTGAACATGGTATTCTGTATTGGGAACTCTGATGTACAGTGCTTTATGTATTGACATGTTAGCATCAACAATCGTGAGAGAGCCCTCAGTGGCTTACTTCAGGATTTCAATTCATGATTAGAGGAGAAGAAAGACACAAGTCTGACTGCATGCTTTATTGCTGCATTGGGCTTTCTTTATTAGGCTCTAAGTAACAAAGGAGGAGTAAAATCGCAGTTCTTAGTGAACCACACAAGTGGCACATATATGGGTTTACTTAACAAGTTGTGTGGCACTTAAGTGAAAAAAAAATTAAAAAGTATAGGTGATCTCCAACACAGAGCATGAGTTCTTAGAAGTCATAAATGATGGTACCTTATGCTAAACAATTAAGTGATAGAAAGCTAAGCACAACACCTCCTGTTATCATGGAATGCAAATTATGTTTATATTGTGAAGGTACTTTACGTCGCATTGTCCTTAATCTCACCTAATAAAGACACTGTTTGGTCAGGCATGTTATATAGCTGACATCCTTTTCTCTTAGGAAATAAATACCTGTCATTCAAGGTGTTACTGAAACAATGAAAAAAATATGAAGCCAAAGGGAGATGTATTCTTTTTCAGTATAGCGTTTAAGATCCCAAATCCTTAATCCCACTTGTAATGTATTTACTTTTGTTCTAGTGGCCAAGGATGTCAACATTCTTTTTGATGAATTAGAAGCTGTCAATAGTCCTTGCAAAGATGATGATTCTCTCCTTCACCCTGGAAATCTGACCAGTACTTCCGATGATGCCAGCAGATTGGAAGCAGGGGGAGAGGTAAGAATGTGTGAATTCTTAAACACAATTTTTATTTTTTTTATTTTTTGGCCTTATGTAAACTGACATTTATTTGCTTTTTATTTGGTAACTTAGCAACCAAATCCATTAATGCGACTCATAGTTAAACGTGTTTTTTCTTTTTTTTAAGTTTAGATACATTTAACAAAATAATTTAAATAAAGTAGATAACAACGTAGTAATAATACAAATTAAAATATATCCAGTCTGCATAATAATGTCTATTGTTAACATATTTGGTGTTTAGTAAAAATTTACTGAATAAATATTACATTTAATTTTTGTCTTCAATTTGTATTCTATTAAGCATTTCTATCCTATTCTTCTTTTAAAAACTGGATAGCCAATTGTTAGTGTTATTTGTGCTTATTTAAATTCAATCATGTTTGCTGTGGGGTTTTTTTTGACATTCAAAATTTATATTAGTTTTAGGTGTACAGCATAGTCATTAGACATTTATATAATTTACAAATGATTCCCCTGATTAGTCTAATACCTACTGGGCACTATATATGGTTTTTACAATATTATTGACTATATACCCAATGCTGTACTTCACATTCCCCTATTTTGTAACTACCAATTTGTACCTCTTAATGCCTTTACCTTTTTCAGTCAGCTGAAAAAGTCAGCCCTCTCCCTTTTGACAACCATCAGTTCTTTCTCTGTATCTGTGAGTCCATTTTATTGTTCATTTATCTTGTTCTTTAGATATTTAGCTTGTTCTTTAGATTCCACATACTCATGTAAATGAGATCACATGGTATTTCTCAGTCTGACTTATTTCACTTACATAATAGCCTCTAGATCTATCCATGTTGTTGCAAATGGTAAGATTTCATTCTTTTTTATGGTCGAGTAATATTCCATTTTATATTTGTACCACCTCTTCTTTATCCAGTTGTCTATTGATGGACACTTAGGTGGCTTCCATACCTTGACTATTGTAAATAATGCCGCAATGAACATAAAGATGCACATATCTTTTCAAATTAGTGTTTTCGGTTTCTTTGGATAAATACACAGTGGTGGAATTGCTGGATCATATGGTAGTTCTATTTTTAATTTTTTGAGGAACCTCCATACTGAAAAACACAAATCTTGATCCAGGCGGACCCTGTAAAGCATATTAAACAGACCGTTTAATGTAATCATATCATTGAACTGCAGGTTCCTGGAAAACAAGGGGGCAGGTCTTGCATTCCTGATATCCCCCAGGGTCTTGTATACTTCAAGGGTCCCAATTCTACCTAGGCTCAAAACAAACTGTCAGAGGTCCATGCACTTCCCATCTTACACCTACAGACATTCTGTTCATATAAAGGAAGATTCTTAAAACCACCTGTTATTTTAAGATAATTGACATTCTTAGTGTTAGGAACTACCGTGTTTCCCCGAAAATAAGACCTAGCTGGACCATCAGTTCTAATGCATCTTTTGGAGCAAAAATTAATATAAGACCCGGTCTTATTTTAATATAACACTGGATATAATATAATATAATATAATATAATATAATATAATATAATATAATATAACCGGGTCTTATATTAATTTTTGCTCCAAAAGATGCATTAGAGCTGATGGTCCAGTTAGCTCTTATTTTTGGGGAAACACGGCAGTGTAAAGTAAGCTTTACAAGGATGGAGTTCCTTGTATAAATCCCCCAGCACCTAGAACAGTGACACAGAATGGATCAGCCCTCAGTAGACGGTGTTGTCTCAAGCATCTCTGAGTTCCGTTTGCCTCTGTAATCTGGAAACTCATTGTAATTGTAAATAGACCCACCTGCTCATTTTGGGAAAAGAACTATTTTGTTAGCGGCATTCACTTTTGCTTAGGTGGTGTCTCAGTGGAGTTTAATATCTCTTTTTGTATATGCATTGGGTATAGGTGATAGGAACACAGAATAAGAGTCATTTATTTACTGCATATTCCTAATGTTTTTATTTTTCCAGAGCCAGTTAGCCATTGAAAGGATGACATATTAGAACAGGTTTTCTTCTCCTGAGCTTCCCAGATCTCTCCCTACAAACACCAGACACAACTGTCCATGTTATTTTGTCATCCCTTCACACAGATATTATGAATGCCACGATGTGATATAAATGAGAGGTCTTGAAAAGTACCTCAAAAAGCAACTAGTCTCATCCCCTTAACTTACAGATGAGGAAACAGTCTTAGGAAGGTCAGGGCTTTGCTAACCCTCCTCCTGATGCCTTAGCTGAAGCCTTTCAGGCAGGTGCTCGTGTGCTACATAAATAGAATAGTTCCCTGGCTTGGCCAATAGTTGTTATGACAATGTTTACTTGGGTAGACTTCTGAGTATCTCTGAAGGCCAAAGGCAAAAAATAGCCGGTGAGAATGGGTCATCAATTGTAGATGTCTACACGGAGTATGGGCTAAGGGTATTTCCATGCCTTCTGGCTGAAATGTTCCTTCCAGATGAGGCTGCCTGCGCAGCACTTATGTGCAAGAATATGGATTCTAGCAATGGCCTTGGTGGGCTGGCATGTTGGCCTTCTCCATACTAATATTGGGAAACTGATGTATACTGTGGCCTGGAGAAAAAGTAGTTTCCCCATATCTACTTGCTAGTTTACAGACATGTTTTTGAAATCTGTCAGCCTGGCAGCCCATACTTGGCGTCTTTCAGGGCTGTACGTGATTACAGCAAGCCTGTGGAGCCTGGATGGAAATTACAACTACTGTTTTTGGTATTTAATTTGTATATATGTAATCACTGCAAAATAATATTTTTAACTTATGTGTCTGTTCTGAAGCATAATAATGAAATGAACACCTTGAACCCCCATTTATCTTATAAGCTAGGATACTATTTTTCTTTTTTGCAAGAAAAAAATATTTTTTTATTCATTTCAGGTGTACAAAACAACATAGTGATTAGACATTTATATACCTCACAAAGTGATAATCCCAATAAATCTTTTACAAGATATTTTTCAAGTTAGGGTGGCAACCTAATTGTAGGTTACTAATTCCATTGTTTTTTAATGGAATGGAAAATTAACATTAGTGTGTAGGCAAGTAGAAAGGGTGTTAGTGTATAAAACTTGTCTCAGATGTTTTGTGTGTGTTTATATATGTACACAAATAACACAAAGTAAAATGTTTTTCTCATTGTGGGCAAAATATTTAAGAAACATTGAACTAGAATATTCCTAAAACCATCAAAGCTACGTGCAGTCCTATCCCTCTATCCTACCAGTGGTACCATCTTCCTGAATTTTTGTGTTTTTTCATTCTTATTCTAAAAATAGTTTTACCACATACACCAGTAGCTTTTAACAACTTCTTTTTAGATTTATTTTATTTAGTGCTTTACAAAAAGTGATATCATGTAGTGTGACTTACTTTTTTCTGTAATATTGTTATTAAGATTTATGTTTATAATTAGAGGCAATCTATAATTCATTTACTTTCACTGCTGTATAATACTCTGTTATATGACTATTCTACAATTTATCTGTCTGTTCATGGGTATTTGAATTAATTCTCAGTTTTTGTTTTCTACTCATACGAACAATGCTGCTATGAATACTCACATACATGTCTCCTAGTTGCTTTATCTGAAATTTCTCTATGATTGTATTTTATGGAAATATTCAATTTTATAAAATAATGCCAGTGTGTTTTCCAGAGAAAGTATATCAACTGTCACTCTCATCTGTAGAATATTAGAATTCTCAGTTGCTCCACATCCCTGCCAAACATTTGGTATTGTTGGGTGTCCTCCGTTTTGCCCAATTGACTCAATGCTTTTTCCAGTTTTTATTTTGTTTCCTGTTGTTTACATTTTTCATTAATAAAAGTGTGATTTTGGTAAAGCACAAAAAAAATTGCACTTAATTTGAATTGTTCTTTAAAAAATATTCACCTAAGGCTTAGTTTTAGTTAAACTGGTCCCTTTCTCTTTATATGCAGATAGTGCGGGAAAAAAACAAATCAAACGGACTTTACTTCAGAGATGGAAAGTGTCGAATTGACTATATTCTTGTGTACAGAAAATCCAACCCCCAGACTGAAAAGAGAGAAGTATTTGAAAGAAATATTAGAGCAGAAGGATTACAAATGGAGAAAGAGGTAAACAGTTTGCTTGGATTAGAAATATACATATACATCTATTCATATCAAGAGACAATTTGAAAGATAAGCAATTAGTCATTACGTTAACTGAATGTTTTATTTGGTTAGAATTTGCCAATCCTCAGTGTTTGGGGAATATTCCAGCAATTAGACTTCTGCAGCACAGTTTGCCTTGAGAGCATTTTAATACCAAGTGATTTCATGAAAATCAAAACACTCTATCCCAATTGAATAGATTGTTTCAAAGTGTTACAATTTACCTGATTTCCTTCACCTGTTGCTTCTCTGTGTGAATGGAACATTCTAGTCTCGTGGATTAAAGAAAACTGGATAAAATGCAGTCACCTCACTCTAGAGGCTCTTTTTATATTTCAGGATACATAATGAGCTTGGGCATCTTCATACACCAGAAGAGACTGTCTGACTTGGCCCAAACAGCTGAAACTCACACAATGACTCCAGTTTTAAGAAACATTCAGGTTGCTTTTATCATGTTCCCAAACAACAGGGTTACCTTACCAGTATTTGCTCTCCTCCTTCCCTCTTTCCTTTCTGTATGGAGAGTTTTAAGGAAAAGTTTAGTAAGGAAAGTGCAAGAGGTCCAGCAAGGTCTCTGATAATAATACAAAATGAGATTATTGTGTACCCAGAATATACTGTGTGTGTTTATAGAATTTGCCCCTGGTAGGTGGATTATGTAACTCAGCTCAGATTTTCCTTAAATATTGTGCAAAGATTCTGGAACTTTTCGTAATCAATAAGAACAATTTAGCAGTTAAAATCTTTTGCTTCTAATTCTGCTCCTCAAGGCTGAGGGACTAGCTCTTTGAAATGGTGCAGAAGGCATGCTGATCTTGGAACACATCAGATAAGTGGGATTTTTCCAGATCTGTTAGACTGATCTCAACTCTGGAGGATTTATAAAACAAGTTGTATTTTTCTAGAATGTCTAAAATGAGAATTAGAAAAAATGGTGAGATGAGCTTGGCCTTAAGGGAATAGGTTCTCATTCTCAGGAAAGTGGAACTAGATCACTCCAAAGACTGTCTCAGTTGGACGTTCCTCTAGAGAAACAAACAAAATTAAATACATTGTTGTTTTCCACTTTGGTGGGGTTCCAGAAAATCTTTCCTATACTCATTAAACATGTCTTTGAATCTTGTTTTTTAAGTTCTTGATGAGGCAACTGTATACTCTCTTTTCTCAACATTAATAGCATGAACATTTTTATCTTTCAAAACCATTCCTTCATCTTTTATTCTTATTCCTGAATTTCAGAATTTTTCTATACAGAAATCATAGTGCTGTATTGTCACATGATCTTAAATATGTCAGTCCTTTCTTTGATCCATTCTGACTCTGTCAAAATTTTGAATCCCATCAAAACTAGGTACCTTTATTCAATTAATTAAATATTGGTATTTAATGTTTCATCACTATTTTCTCCATATCTGGGGCTGCTTCTACAGAGGTCTTTTCTTTTTATTTATTTATTTATTTATTTATTTATTTATTTATTTATTTATTTATTTAAATTTAGTGGGGTGACAATTGTTAATGAAATTACATAATTTCAGGTGTACAATTCTGTATTACATCATCTATAAATCCCATTGTGTGTTCACCACCCAGAGTCAGTTCTCCTTCCATCACCATATATTTGATCCCCCTTACCCTCATCTACCTCCCCCCACCCCCCTTACCCTCTGGTAACCACTAAACGATTGTCTGTGTCTATGAGTTTTGTTTTACAGAGGTCTTTTCAATGTCATTTCATGGCTTATTAGTTAAAACTCAAAAAGCCTAATACTTTATCAAATAATACACATTACTAAAGAGATGACAAATCTCTCAGGCGTCTCCTAAGATATCTAGACGACAGTACTCATCTACCGGAATTTGAGCAGGTAGCTGAGGAAGATTATTCTGCCTTTTGTCATACAGTTGTGCTGACCACGGTATGCTTTTATGTATTTTGGTTGTTTACGAGATAATTTTGTTTGGTTATAACTATTAAAATTTTTAATAGCTAGGTATTTATTTTAATATATGCTAGAAAAAAATAGCAATTGGAAAAAGGGTGATGTCACCATATGGCATTCATAAAAATTCATAAAAAATTATCTAAGCATCTCTCTCTCCCCTTGCTTTCAACTGTTCTTCTCTGGGTGGCAGCTCTCCTACTTCCCCTTGATCCCACAATCTTCTATCCACTACTGACATCTAGGTTTGCCTCTTTCCGGAAACTTCTTCATAAGTAGCCTTTCCCCTTGCGTGGCTCCCAACTTTTACTCTGGCCCACACCCTTTGCATAAGTGTCACGGTGGGCTGTAACGCAGCCTGTGAGCTCTGCTGTTCATCCTTAGGGCCCCAGCCAGCTCAGCAAGAAGAGGGGCCTTTGCAGGTTCTTCCCTGCTTAGAAAGCAGCAGGAAATTACAGGTAAATTAATTTTCCCTGCCACAAACAATTAAAGTCAAATGTCCCTTGGTTGAGCAATAAACCTCTATCAACATGGTGTTATTAGATTTAGAACCCATCAGGAGCACTTTTATGTAAATCAAGTGTTTTATAAATAGCTACGATAGAGACAACAATTGTGATAGCTATTTCAGCTTCCAGAAGTTGCTCGAACCTGTTCTACATAAAACAAAGAACTTAGTTTATTTCAAGGTGGGAAAAGAAAGAAGAAAACCCAGACAGCTTACAATGAATCTGCATATATCCGAAGTGATTAACACTAAGTACATTTTGTGAATTACTACATTAGCTGTGTGTCATGATGTCCAAAAATTATGGAAAACATGTTTTACATGTCTTAGAGGTTTATGCTTCTAAATGGCTAAAGACAGACTCTGTAGTTGGACAGTTTAGTAGTAAGAGTCTTATCTCTTTAACATTGAATTTCAGGAAACACAACTTTAATTTATGATAATTTATCATAAAAGTGAGCACATAGTCAAATTTAATCGTTTTTTTTTTTTTGCCCCAGCCTGATTAGTCAGCAGTTAAGTGCTTGCTTTGGCACCCTAGGTCTTTAATATTCTTTAAGTCAAGTAGCCCTGAGAAAACAAAAGCACAGGAAAATTCCCAAATAAAGTATTAGTTCCCAGTGATTTAGTGCCAATTTAAAGAGATCCCTGTCCTAAAGGTACACTCATATGTATGAATTCACATTTTCTATTTTAGATATTTTTTTATTTTTAGTTTTATGACCATCTTTGACACTGTGATACCTCTTTTGAAATCATTGTCATCAATAAGAAGTGTATGTTTTCCTTTGTATAAGTAGTCAAACCACGGATGACTTTTGAATTATTTAGAATGTATGCATCACAGTTGTATTAATAGAGTACTCTGCCTCTAGAGAACCGTGCAGAACCTGGGAGGAAACCCATAACATTACAGTCATTGCAAGATAACTATAATTAGATAAATTTTACCATCTTGATAATCATTAATTCATTCAACAGGTATTTATTCCTCACTCATTCTATGCCAGGTGCTGCTTTAAGCACTAAGAATTCAACAATGAATAGCACAGGTAAAAACTCCTCCCTGTTAGAATTTAGGTACAAAATAAATAAATATATAAATAAGTAAATATATAAATATATCCATGTTTGTATATTTACTTATATATGTTCTCTTATATATGTTTACATATACATATGCATCTATATATCTATATCTATGTAAAATATCAATAATTGCTAAGGAGAAGAAAGTACGGAACGAAGTATTGGGAGAGACTTGCAATTTTATAAAAGTTGGCAAAGGTGGGCCTTTCTTCCAGGGAAAGAGAGCAGGAAGTGCAAAGGCCCTGCGGTGTATTCATGGAAAAGTGAGGTCAGTATGAAAGAAGTTGACTGAGCAAGGTGGAGAAGAGTGAGACATACACCAGAAATGCAATGAAAGCCAGATGACATCAGGCCTTACTGGTTACTGGGGAACTTTAATTTTTCTCAGTGAGGGGGAAGTCCTTAGACAGCTTTGAGCAGAGACATGACCAGATCTGGTTTCTATTTGATTAGGGTCACTCTGGTTGTCTGATGATATTAAACTATGGGAAGGGGGAAGCAAGGGCAGAAGCAAGAATCCAGGAAAGAGATGCTGGTGGCTTGGTTAGGAGCACAGCAGAGGAGATGTTGAGAAGAGTATAAAGCAGAGCTTTTGGGAATTGCAGACAGTACACAGACAGCTTCAATGAGTTATGTGAGAGAGAAGAGTCATAGGCTATTCATGGGTCATATGCTATTTATTTAAAGAGTTGAAAGAAAGAAGTTGCCTTTGTTTATCTTCTCTTGATGGCAAGTAAAACATTGAGTTTCCAGTTATGACTCTGATACAAAAAGTCTTTGTAAAATAATTATTTTTAAAAGTAAATTAAGGAAATAGAGGAAATGAAAATATTTTGGGTGATATCCAAATTTGGCAACAGTTGAGAAGGTGGCACAAGCATGATTGCAGTCTTACGTGGCTAGTGGTTGTGGCGGGCAGACCCTAAAGTCTGTGATACCCACTTTCTGGTTTTCACACCGCAGTATAATTCCATGCCCTTGAGTGCAGGCAGGACTGTGACTTGCTTTTTTAAGCAATAGAATATGGCAAATATAGGGGAATGTCACTTCTCTGATTATGTCCTGGTACAGAAGATCCCGTCTCAGCCGACTGACATTAGACTACTTTATGTATTGCTAATGTCTGTTCATGTGAGACAGACATGAAGGTGGCCCTGTACAAAGATTGGGTGGCCTGTAGAAGCTGAGAGTTGCCCCCAGCTGACAACCAGCAAGAAAAGGGGACTTCACTCCTATAGTCACAAGGAAATGAATTCTGCCAGCAACTGAGAGTTCTTGGAAGCTGATCTTTCCTCAGTCAAGCCTCTGATGAGACTGCAGGTCTAACCAAGCCCTGTGTGACAGCCTGGGGACAGCCTGAGCCGAGGACCCAGCCAAGCTGTGCCTGGATCCTGACCTACAGAAACTATGAGCTCATTAATGTGTGTTGTTTTAAGACTCTAAGTTTGTGGTAATCTGTTATGCAGCAATAGGAAACTAATACAATGCTGAAGGGTCTGGGGTCAGATATTGAGTGCTCACTCGTTTCCACCATTAAAAGATGTGTGCTCTTGAGAAAGCTATCTCATCAGCAAAATGAGGCTAATGATGAGATCTATTTCATGGCTTATTCAATAATTAAATAATCCATATTAAGTGCTTATCTCTGTACCTGTCATATTGTAAGCAGTTAATAAATCTTTATTATCACCAGTATAGTTATATCAGCTAAACACAGTGTATTAACACTTTTACTTTTAAAACAGCTTTTCAGGGCAAACTTTTTAGAAAAATGTTCTTACAGTTTACAAATCACTTAAAATGTAATCATTAGGAATAGCAATATCAACTGACCATGTATTGCTAATGTCTGTTCATGAATGAGATTTATGATTATCTTTAATGGTCTTAGAAAAACTCAGAATACATTAGGTAACAAGTTTAGCACTGTCAAGGTTCAGACATTTATCTGGTTTCAGAGGATTTGGTTTGGATTCATCAAGAATGAAGTTATAGATCAACCCAGAGCTGAAAACCTGTTCTTGACTGCTATCCTAGTCTCGTTTTACCTCTATCCAAAGGAAACCATCACAAAGACTCCAATATAAAGTGCTCATCTCACCCACGTTGTTCTCTGCCTTCACAGGCTTCCTGCCCATATGACCCTTTCTATTTTCATTCCTGTTTATGTTCTGCAACCACATCCAGTTTGTTGCTATAGATGGTCTCTCAGGATTTAGAGCTCTGAGAGACTGAGGAGAGAACCAAGGCCTCCTTACTTCTTTCACCATTAAAACCATGATAATGAGAGTCTAAAATAAATGGGTATCACGACAAACTGAACTATACACATTCCTGTCCTTTAATGCTTTGGGGTCTCTAAAGAGACTTAGACTTTACTCCACTTAATAATCCCCCTTTCTTATATGTCACCCATATGTATTACCAAGGGTCTCAGGTTGGCATGAAGAGAAAGGAAAATTGAGGGGAATCATAAGCAAAGAGTGAACAAAGCAGATTTTCATCTAAGCATAAAAGCTCTGAAGATCCCTTGGAGGTCTGTCTTAGTCTGTTTCGGCTGCTATAACAAAATGCTACCGATTAGGTGGCTCAAACAACAGAAATGTACTTCTCACAGTTCTGGAGACTGGAAGTCCAAGATCAAGTATCCCATAGATTTGCTGCCTGTGGAGGACCCACTATGTGGTTCATAGCCAGCACTTTTGCTGTGTCTTCACGCAATGGAAGGGGTGAACTAGGTTTCTGGGGCCTCTTTTATAAGAGCATTAATCCCATTTGTGAAAGCACCACCCTCATGACCTAGTCACCTCCCAAAGGCCCCATCTGCTAATACCATCACATTGGGAGGTTAGGATTTCCTCATCTGAATTTTGGGGGGCACAGACATTCAGACCATAGCAGTGTCTTTCAAGAGTCACCATTGTTGATGCACTCTTGCAGGGGCCTTTTTCAAAAAGTGAAATCTTAGGTTGAACTTCCCAAGCAGAAGCAGAGCCTGAGGCAAGGATTCTTGCTAAGGTTGTTCATTGGTGCCGGGCTCTCATGAGAAAGGGGAGTGAAGGAAGTAGAAGAGGGCACAGGAGAAAAGCTAAGCCAAGAATATGTTCTCTGATCCAACAGGAAAGCTCTGGAGCAGAGAACATCACAGAGCTGGGTCACCTTTAAAGCAAGGGTCCCGTGTCAGTCAGTCATTGGGTGAGGTGTGTGTAGGTGATGGGAGGTGGGCACTGCTCCTGTTTGGCAGAGGGTGATTCGGCAGCACTCACGGCAGCTCGACTTCCAGGCTGGGTGTTATCAGTATTCACTACCACTGATACCAAGTTCGGAGTAGAGATGCTGCCAAATCTGTGGTTTCAGACGGCCCACCTGGAGTGCCCAGCAATCAGCAAATTCACGGGGTCCTCGATGAAAGTACAGAAAGGGAGAACACGTACACAGAGGCATTTATTCTGCTTTAATTTATCCAGTTTTCCCTCTAAGTTGAGTATACGATGTGTTAAAGCCAAACATTCCACGTGGCTGGTATAATCACTTTGAGGGGAGAAACTGTGTCATACTGGTTTTTGCATCCTGAAGACTTAACCCAGTCCTTAGTTGATAGAATTTTGACTTTGCTACAAAAGACTGTGAATAGCTGATGTCCATGGCTGTCCCAATTCAGTTCCACAGTTTCTCAACCTCAGCACTGCTGACGTTTTGGGCTGGAGAAGTTTTTTCTGGTAGGGGCTGTCCTGTGCACTGTAGGATGTTTAGCAGTATTCCTAGACTCTACCCACTAGATTCCAGTGGCACTCCCCTCAAGTAATGACAATCACAAATGTCTCCAAGCATTGCCATATGTCCTCGGGGCATGTGTGTGTGTGTGTGTATCTGTGTCTACACCCATGCACATATCTTCCCTGGTTGAGAACTATTGAGTTAGACCCTTTGACCCAACATTATGTAGTTTGTTGCATTGTCCATGACGTAGATTGAGGTATTGAAGGCAGCTATTCCATTCTTTCATTCATGTGGACCAGCTGATTGAAGCACTCTTAACATCAGATTATTAAATCAGAAAACAGGCTTATGTATGAAGTGTGACAATTAAGTTTGCGAACTTGTTGCAATGATGTTGCTAACCTTTTTTGATATCAGAGGGATTATTCGTTATGAATTTGTACCAACTGGACAAACAGTTAACCAAGTTTACTATTTGGAAGTGCTGAAAAGGTTGTGTGAAAAAGTTAGACAACCTGAAATTTTCACCAACAATTCATGGCTCTTGCATCTCGACAATGCACCAGCTCACACAGTATTTGTCTGTGAGGGAGTCTTTAGCCAGTAAACAAATAACTGTGTTGGAACACCCTCCCTACTCACCTGATCTGGACCCCAATGACTTCTTTCTTTACCCAAAGATAAAGGAAATATTGAAAGAAAGACATTTTGACGACATTCAGGATGACAGCTTTGATGGCCATTCCAGAAAAAGAGTTCCAAAATTGTTTTGAAGGGTAGACTCGGCACTGGTGATGATGCATAACTTCCCAAGGGGAGGACTTCAAAGGTGATCATAGTGATATTCAGCAATGAAGTATGTAGCACTTTTTATAGGATAAGTTCATGAACTTAATTGTCAGAATTCATATTTGAGAGGAAGCGTAGGGTAAGTTAAGATTGGCCTTTCAGGCCAGACAAGTGGGATTTAAATGTACTCACAATTTCATCACTTACTAAGTAAATAACTAGGTAAGGCTTTTAAACCTTTCTGTGCCTCAGTTCCTTCATTTATTAAATAGCAGGTGATCTTAACTGATGGGCTGTTATAAGGATAAAATGAGTTAATACATTATGACATGCTTAGAAGAGTGAAGCACATATTAAGTGCTCAATAAATGCTTGTTGGTGGTATTGATAGAGAAGAGAGTGGCTTCCACCAGTGGTCATCCTGATTCCTTATTGAGCCTTGTTGCCTCTTGGACTGAGGGTCCCTGGCCTGTGCCTGGTAGGTAGGATTCAGTCCTTTGTGGTATCATCTACCACTGCCCTACATCAGTCCATCAGAATCTGGGCCCTATTCTCATTGGTCCATCTTGTTAAAGCAGCTTCATCAAATTTGGGATGGGGTGGAGGTGGCATTCTCCCATCTCCATCTCCATCTGTCTTTCTGTCTCTGTCTCCCTCTCCCTCCCCCAAATCTCCCTTACTTGCACTTTAATTTTTGAGACCAGTTAAAGATCTGAGGGGCTAGTATTGCCTCAACTGTTTTTTTGCTTGTTTAGGAAGACAAAGTTTAATGAAAACACTTCTGTTGCCAGGTCAAGATGACCAGTACAAAGTTATCTTGAACTGACTTACTCAAAGGATTGTTCTAAAGCAATACCTATTTTATATGACTCATGCATAGTCCTTTACTTAAGATAGCACAACATTCAGGGGAAAAAATAATCATTAGACAAGGCACAGCTGAAGAAGTGAAGTGATATAATAAGCTGCTGTTATCATCCCACAAGCTGAAAATTAATCGGAAAGATCTCAGTGGTCTCAGTGGAATTTGTCTGATGTAAAACACGTTTTGCATTGTCATCATGTATTATGTACCAAATGTAGGCATCACATTGTTACAGCTATGAAAAGAACTGAAGTACTTTTTCTATGATGTTATTTTTGTTCCTGTTTTTGTTTTTGTTTTTGTGTTTTTGTTTTTTGTTTTTTGCTGCATGTTATGTTAAATTGCTAAAAGTTACTCAAAGTATATACTAGAGGTCACTAATTATTTATTAAGGAGATGGAGAAATTTCAAAGCTTTGAAGCAGTCCCCACAACTGTAAATCCATAGTCTGTAATTCTTACAAATGGAAAGTTTGACAAAGATGAATGGTAAGCTGAATTTTAATAACCAAGCCTGATATACTTCAGTTGCAAAAAGGATGATTCAGCACTGACCCTTGAGGCGGGGACCAATAACTTACTTCTTGTTGTGTCTTAGGCATAGTTTAGGAGCAGTTGATGGTAACTGATGATTCCATTTCTAGATGGAGTCATTTTTTATTCATTCATCAAATATGTCATGAGTGTCTACTATTATTGAGGGAAGAATGGCATTAAATAAACAAATAAACATGTCAGGTGTGATGAGTGCTGTGGACAGAATATGCAGGAATACTGGGATTGAGTCACTGTTTTATTCCAGGAGTTCAGGAAAGTCTCTAAACTAATGGGTGCCCTAAGCAAAGAGACATTGGAATTTGCACTCTTAAGTCCAACTCTCTAAAGCAGTTTAGAGTTTTCTCACTGTTGGAGGTATGTTTGCCTTGCATTTTCCCATGTGTGGGTTGGGATGAGCACAGGAAGAATAAATGGAACAACTGAATGGAGGCGGGGTGGGGGCGGGGTAGGTGAAAGATAGGAGGAGATAAACTGGCTGGATTTGGCTGAAGGGGAGGGTAGGGAAGACTGTGGTGTTTGTATCTAAATGACCTCTCCCCGGGCACAGAGCTGGGACAAATCAAGTGTGTGAGCACTGTTAGGACCTTTGGGGAGACCTGGCCTGGTTGCAAATCCTCTCCCTAACTTGTCCTTTGCCAATTGTCAGTTTAACTTCTACCTCTTTTGAAGCTACCTCTTTGGTGGTCGTCCACACTTTTGTCTACACATACACCAAAGTTTCTTCTTTGAAAGTCTTACCTAGTGCTTTTAACTGCTGTGGCTCCTCTGTCAGTTACAGTTCTGCAGGAAGACAAGCTACTCTGTGTCTTCCAGGAATGGAGTGTTTAATATAGAGGCTCACACCACTGCTAAAAAGGCTGGGGAGTGAAGGACAGGAAGTCGCCTCCACTACTTCCTGAAGCGCCATAGCAATAGGTCCTGTAAGCTGACCTGGAAGCCACTAGGGAATCTCAGGCATTGCTGACTATGGCACGGATAGATGGTTCTCACAAAACTTAACGGAAGCTGTCTTTAACTTACACAAATAAGTTACACAACTCTCTCTAACTGCCTACCTGGGGATAGAAATAGCCTCTTCTTTTCCACCTTCCAGGTTTCACCTGAGTACCCCTCATCTTCCCATGGGGAAGGGGATTCTGGGAAATGTAGTCCCAGCTTCTCCACAATATGTGAGGAGACTTAACAAGGAGGGAGCACAGGTGCCAAGCTGACATCACAAAGTATAGGGCAGCCACCAGCCCTTTTCCTAACAGAGTGGATCGGGCCACCTGTCCTTTCAATTAAGTTTTGCTAGCCTCTCCTTTGTCACAAAAATGGTTTTGCAGTTTATGTTATGAACCCTAACACTGCACCTCAAGGTGATAGTAGACTAGCTTTTTCTGGTGTTTTACATAGGCATGGCTGGGCAAATTGCCCACAGTCCCAGTACCTCCCCCACACCCACACCTTTGTTCTGATGCTGACACTAAACTGTTCTCTTAAGCGGAGCTAAGTTCATTGAGACCAAATCTTTAATTTGTTAGTCAGACAGTAGCAGTCACAGCCTACATAAGGAAACATTCATGTGTTTGTGATGCAGTTAAAAGGGGCAGAACGAAGGAAAGACAAGCTGAAAACGCCTTCTGCACTACTGCCCACAAGAGGAAGTTTCTCTCCACCACTTCTGGCTCCTGTGGTGTTAAGCGCAGATCATCATGCACATGGATACTTATTATCTATTATATTCCAGGCACTGTGCCAGGCAGTGGAGAATCAAAAATGAAAGTGTTCCAGTTATCTATTGTTGCATAACAACTCCAAAACTTGTGGCTTACAACAACTCTCAAATCTGCAATTGAGCAGTGTGTAGCAGAAACAGCTTTTCTCTGCTCCATGGGGCATCAGCTGGAGCAGCACCTCTAGGGGTCTGGAGGACCCTCTTTCAAAATAGCTGACTCGCGTAGTTGGAAAGTTGGTGCTGGCTGTCAGCCGAGAGCTCAGTCAGTCCTGTAGGCTGTGGACCTTGGTTCCTTTCCATGTGGACTTCTCCATAGCCTTCTGTGAGGCTCCTCTGCCTCAGGCTTCCTCATGACATGGTGGCTGGGTTAAGGCAGGACAAGACAGTGCATTTGTATGATCTGGACTCAGGAGTGTTTCTTCTGCCTCATTCCACTGGCAGAGGCAGGATCAAAGGGAAGGGACACAGATTCCATCTCTCAGTGGACAGTGGCAAGGTTCTAGAAGACATACGGGATGAAAGCTCTTGTCAGGGCCATCTTTGGATACTACAGCCTGCCACGATTTACTTAGTGTGTTTAAGGAACTCATTGACTAGCAATGAAGACAGACATGAAATGGGCGTTTAGAATACAGCCTGAAGAGTTTCTGTAAAAGCACTCAGGGAACTTCAGACTCTGCCCAGAGGTTTCAGAAAGGTTAGAGGAAGGGACCTGTGTGTTAAAGGATGAAGAGGTATTTACCAAGCAGAAAGGTAGTGGAGCGTGGCATTCCAGACTGGAAACAGTATGAGCAAAGGGACCGTAACTTCTGCGGGAGGCATCATGGCTCCTCGGTACATCTCTCCTTCTCTAGTTGGAGTGGGAATCCCACAAGGACCTCATGGCTTTCCCCACACAGCTGAGCATATGCCTGGCTCATCATTTCATCTTGACTTTCACATTGTTTATGCTCACTCATCAATTTTGCATGAATGTAATTTGTCAGCGATAATTGTTCTCCTATGACTTCATGACTGGAATGATACTAGTGAGATATGTATTTCATTTTTCTACTCTTTTATTTCTTTACAAAGTTATCTAACCTAATATCATTTAGTTTATTTGCAACCAAATCCATCCCACTGTACTTCTACTTAAATAAAGTCATCTCGTTGCTAGATTTCTTTCAGGCCAAGGGTTTTCCTAAACCAACTATACCAGCTATTACCTGCAAACTTAACCAAGATCATGATGGTCTTCCAAAAAGATGGCATTTATTGCTCACTAGAGTTCTTGTCCTTTACCTCCATTCTGACTTTTTCTACATATGGTTGAAATTAAAAAGAGCCTCATGGAAGGCTGGGAATAGAGCAGGCAGAAGAATGAAGCTGTACTGCACACAATTTTCCTTGACCTTAGCAGTCCAGTGGGTGGGAAAGAAAATGACGTGCAATGAGACCTCATGTCCATTAGTGTTTCAGAAATGCATTAGGTGTTCTCTCGAGACCTCTCCTCCACAGTCTGTGGGCTCCTGGGTTTAGTCGGGATATTATTTTGGATTGCACAGCAGTAAATTACTTTGGCATTCATTCGCGGCTGCCTTGGTTCAGTTTTTCAGACTCTAATAAGTACCTGTGGGTCCTCTGAAATCTAGTCCTTCATTTGGTGACTCATGGATACGTGATGTTGGAGGTGCCTGATGCTGGAAAGGAATGCCATTCTCTGTACAAATTCCAGTAGAATGAAAACCTACTAGTCTAGATTCTTTTTGTCGTGCAGAGTTCTATTTGGTTGGCAAAACAAAGATAAACAATCAGCAGGTATATACTGAATTTTACTTTGTGACTTTCCTTTTCTTTTCCCTATTTATACTTAGCAAAGCTGAACCTTAATCCCTTTAAAATGAAGTCTCTTTAGGGAAGGATAGTTCTAAGTAAACCCTTAAATACTGAGCTAATACCTGGAGCTGAAACTTGCTTTCAATGGGTTTAAATATTCCAAAAGGTCACTGGGAAGTACATGGAATATGATAATGAGCCTGCTGATTAATTGTCCCGGCCACTTTTTTAGCCATCATTTTATTTCCTTCATTACTTAGCTTCAATTTCATAGTCTAGCATGATGACCGCTCCTTTACAAGCACCTGAATTCTCTCATTCCTTTGTTTCTTTGGCTTTTTTGCATGGCAAAGCCTTGACCTTTATGAAACACCACCTTCTTTGTGCCTGCACCTGAGTGGTTGAATGTTGCTATAGAAGACCACGCAGACGGCTTCACTTTAAATCATGACCACTGTCTTAGATGAGAACCAAGGAATGCCCAGTGAGCCTAGTAGGTTTGCAGTCCTCCCCAGCCCCCCATAACAATGAACTAACTTCATGCCTCCCTCCCGCCTTCCCTTCCCTTTCTTTACCTTATTCTTTCATTCATTCATTTTTAAAACGTCATTCAATAAATGTAAAGTGCCTGGCACAGTTCTCGGCACTTGGAATACATGGGTGAACAAAGAGCCCTTATCCTGTGACACACATTCTGATGAAGGAAGCAGTGAACAATAAACATGATAAATAAGTAAATAGCATAGTAGGTTTGAAGGTGATAAATGACATGGCAAAGGAAAAGGTAGAACAGGGGATGAGAGTGCTGGGGGTGAAGGTTTAGTCATTTTCAACAGGGCATTGGGGAGGGGTCTCCCTGAGGGTGACACCTGACTGACGAGTTGGCCGACAGTTATTTCGTACTTTCTTCTTATCCGTCAAACCTCCCCGCTCCTTCATCTGTACCACCCCATCCCAAAGCACACACAGGCTTTGCTGATAACCATGCCTATACTCTGGTAGAGAATAGAAGCAATGGGACAAGAACTTCTGCCACTGTCCCCACACTCTCTGCCTTCCCTTTGTCACTATGCATGGAGTGTCTGCTGCTATCTCTGGAGCCCTCCTATTATGTGCTGAATCCCCTCCCCTTTCACCTTCTCAAGGACTTTGCTCCTGTAATTGTCTCCTCTCTCTCCTGCATTATCAGTTTTTCCTCTCTACTCAATCATTACCAACAGGCTTCTGTTACTCATCTTAAAAAGAAAGATGGTTTGACCCCCCTGTTCTCCTCCAATGGCCTCCCCATTTCTCTTCTCCACTTCACAGAAAAACCTTGAAAGATTTTCTGGCATCATTGTCTCCTTTTCCTCGCCAACCAATCTCTTTTCAAATTGGTTCAGGCTTTCTCCCTCAACATTCCACAGTCACTGCTTTTATAAAGGTCACCTATCAACACATCCAGTGGTCACGCCGTCCCTTATTATCTTGTTATCTTATTAGCCTCATCAGCAGCATTCATCCAAATGGTGGCTTTTTTCCTCCCTTGAAAAACATGCTTTTTAAAAAAAAAATATATTAAATTTATTGGGGTGACACTGGTTACTAAAATTATATAGGTTTCAAGTGTACAATTCTGTAATACATCATCTATATATTGCGTTGTGTGCTCACCACCCAGAGTCAGTTCTCCTTCCATCACCATATATTTGACCCCCTTTATCCTCTTCTATATCCTTACCCTCTGGTAGCCACTAAACTATTATCTGTGTCTATGAGTTTTTGTTTCTTTATTTGTTTGTCTTGTTCCTTTGTTGCTTTCAGTTTTATATCACACATATGAGTGTAGTCATATGGTTCTCAGCGTTTTCTGTCTGACATATTTCACATAGCATTATAATCTCAAGATCCATCCATGTTGTCACAAATGGCAGTATTTCATCTTTTCTTATGGCCGAATAAAATTCCATTGTGTATATATACCACATCTTCTTTATCCAATCATCTGTCAAAGGACATTTTGGTTGTTTCTGTGTCTTGGCCACCATGAATAACCCTGCAGTGGACATAGGGAATGTGAATTGGTGCAGCCACTATGGAACACAGTATGGATGTTCTTCATAAAATTAAGAAGAAAATTACCATGTGACCCAGCAATCCCTCTTCTGGGTATCTACCCCTAAAACCTGAAAACATTTATCCATAAAAACATTCTTTTCTTGACTCAGGAGACATGTCATGCTCTCCTTGGATCTCTCCCTTCTTTATTGGTCCTTTTTCCATCTCCTTGCCTGCCATCTTCTGTTTGGTCTCCATCGTTAGAGCATCCTAACATTTGGTCCTGGGTCCCCTTTCTTTCTATATCTCTATCTCCCTGTGATCTCATGACATTCCACACAGGTCTTTACATGATTTTTACATGTCACTCAAGACTTTGCCATGAGGCTTATGGCAACAGAGTTTAGTTCTTGATCTCAGAATAGCAGGGGGAGAGAGAAGGAGACTGCTATTGTAGTTACCAGGGACCCAGCATTACATAAACTTCCTCCAGACACCTGCCTCTGTGGCAAGGAGAGGTGAATCAACACCAGTCTCCACGGCTTCTGCTCTAGCTCACTAGCCAGAGCTCATTATATGCTTCCAGTCTGGTACAGTGGGCTAGGAAGCTTAGACTTCCATGTACTGTGAAGGAGAGGAGAACCAGATGCCGGGGACACACTCATGACACCTACAAAACATGGTTTCAAATAATGATGTATAATGATCTAATATAATTATGTATAATAATATGTTACTATATAATGTTATCCAATAATATATATAGTTGTCATACATATGCATAAATATGGCTTAGTCTTGTAAAGTAAGCAAAGTTGTCATAGCATCATTATACCAATGAGGAACTGATATGAGTTGTGTTATAATCTATCAGCTACATTTCTCTGTTATCAGAAATCACGTGAGCCCTATTTCTTGACAGCTTTTTTATAACCCTTAGGTCAAAAGCACATCGTACACTATATTGCTGCATGCACTGTTACTGCATTCTCCAATCCTGATCAGCATTCCACCAAGAGATAAATACACTATGCCTAGGAGGGATGTCATAACCTTTCCAAGAGCATTAGAAAGTATTTCTGAAGTTAAATTACTTCTTCACTGGCAGCAGACACCCTGTTCATCTGTCCTTTCTGGGTCATGCTTCTTTCATGGCTGTTAATCGCTGCAGCTCTTGAAGGGCGTAATGATATGTGGGTTATTGATTGGGTCAGAACTATTTATAGTTATCAGTGGGCTGATGATTTGTGATGATATAAAGTGTAGGTGTGATGATACAGTTGTCCCTAAGTTCAACTTATCGAATACGCCACCTTGAAGGAATAAGGAGATGTTAAAATGATCTGTAACAAGTGAAAGAACTTTTGAAGTTGTGGGAGTCAGAATTGACATTGTTTACTTTGAAGACAGATTTATTACTGCATGGAGGGGGCATCCACAGAGGGAGCGTTTTCTCTCCTGGGCTCCCAGAGGATATTAGACCAACTACTATTCATATTCCTCAGACTATTTGTAGTTGTTATAATACTTGCTCTGTTGAATTATGAGTTCCCTGAGGTCCAGGAGCACGTCATAGCCTTCCCCATATCCCTAAGGGCCAACATAATGCCTAGGATATAGCCAGGATTATCTTTAGGCATTTGTTGAATGAATTTGTGAGTGGTTATGTTGTGAAGAAGAGAAGACACTTACTTTACACAATAAATCAGTAATCCTAAGTAGATGATGGGGAAGAGTATTCCACCACAGTGTGCATTCATTAGCGCTACTTATCAGATATAATTTTTCTTCCTGGTGACCTTGTAGACAAGATCTATAAGGTGGTTCCCTATAACCACTTCTATCCAATGGTCAAGGTGCAGAAGTGACATGTGTCCTGATGAGTCCCTCTGAGCTCTGCCTGTCCTTTGGATTGATCCATCAGAGAGAATCACAATCACTGCAGTGAGCTGAGCTGCAATGGACACTTAGCACAAATAAGAAATCAACCTTTATCCTAGCACACCAGCCAATAGAAATAACGGACTTCTAAATTTTCTGGTAGCACATATAAAAAGTAAAAGATGAAGTTCATTTTAATATGTCTTATTTAATATAATAGATCTAAATTATTATCACTGTACACATGTGACACAGAAATTAAGGAGACACTTCACATTTTTTTCAGACATTCTAAATCTTCACAATCTATTAGATAATTTCCACACACAGCACATCTCAATTTGGGCTAGCTATATTTCCAGTGTTTGATAGTTGCAAGGAGCTAGTAGCTATCATATTAACAGTACAGCCTTGGTAAGTCACTGATATTTGGGGCTAGTTGTTGTTGCAGCCTAACTTAGCCTATCCCAAATGATACACCAAACATTGATTTTCTTCAGTTATCCTGATGCAGTAATTTTCCTAGGCTTGAGGGAGGGATCACCAGTGTTGATGCAGAGTAACCAAGTTGTATCAGAGTTCACTTAGTAAAATATTTGAAAATGTGTGCTCATCAACTCAGCACTAGTTCTCTCCTGATTGTGGCATAGAGAAGTGGTTTTTTTGCACCTTTCATAAATTTAAACCATATTAAACCTTTGTAGCAGCAAGAAGATGAAATTGTCCTATCTAATAATAGTGTTTGAACAAGCTAATCAATGTCAGAAAGCTACTCAGAGCCTCGGTCTCAAGAGGCTCGTAAATTAACTTAGGAAACATTCATTCTCAATGACCAAGTGCTTAGTAACACACTGGGTGCTGGGGATGTAGCGGTGGAGAAGCTGAACAGTCTCTGATGGCCATTAGTGAAATACACATTACAGAATTAATTGAAATATGACCTATATTAGTTTTATATTGCTGCATAAGAGGTTACCTCCAACTTAGAGGTTTAAAACAACATATGTTTATCATCTCATAGTTTCTGTGGGTTCCGAGTCTGGATTCAACTCAACTGGATCTTCTAATCAGGACCCCACAAGGCTGCCATCAGGTGTCAGCGAGGCTTCATTCCTTTCTGGAGTTCAAGGTCTTTTCACATGGTTATTGGCAGAATTGAGTTCCTGGTGGTTGTTGGACGAAGGTCCCCAATTTCTTGCTGGTTGCCAACCAGGGACTGTTCTCAGCTCCTAGAGGCCCCTCATGATGTCCTGCCCTCACCGGCCCTCGCACAACATAGTAGCTCACTTCTTCCAAACCAGCAGGAGAATCTCTCTGACCTTGAGACTCTCTTTTAAGGACTCACATGATTAGTTCAGACCAATCCAAGGTAATGTCCCTTTTGGTTAACTTAAAGCCAACCAATCAGTATCCCAATCACAGGAGTGCTATCCCCTCATATTCACAGGTTCTGCACACACTGAAGAACAGTTGGTTATTCAGGATGTGTCCACTGGGCAGGTGGGAATCTTGCAGGCCTTACAATTCTGCTCACCATTTAACTTGGGACCTGACAGAAGAGGATTTACCAGGCAGAGAAAACAGTATATGAGAAAATCCTGAGACTGTCAGGAGTTTGGCAATTGGGAAAAAAGAAAGAAGGCCCTTGTGACTGCAACCCAGTGGTACAAGATAAGGGAGTGGCCAGATCGTGCATTGTCCACTTTAGTGATTTTCAAGAGAGCCATGGGAAACGATAAATCACATAGATCAGATGTCTCTGATGTCAATGGGAATATACAAGGCAAGAGTGTAATTGGAGGAAGCCCAGTGACAGAGCTGTTGCACTCTTTAAGGAGGTAAAGGATGGTGGCTTAAAGGAGGATGGTGGCAGTGGAGGTGGAGAGAAGTGGACGAATTTGAGAGGAATGCAAGAGGTAGAATCAATAAAACGTAGTGACTAAATGGATGTAGGGTAAGGAGAAAAAAAGAAGTCAAAGGCAACTTCTGGACTTGAGCAACTGGGTGGATGGTTGTGCCATTTCCTGAATTTGGGGGCACTAAGGAACAGTTTTGCCAGAAAAATAGATTCATTTTAGACACATAGAGTCTGACATGCCAGTGAGACAGCTGAGGACAGATACCATGTTGGCCATTGGCTGTGCTGATCTGGAACTTGGAAGAAAGGCCTGGGGCAACGTGAATCTGGGAGACATCAGACAATAGGTGTCATCTGAAGCCATTGGGAAGGGATGAGATCTCCCAGGGAGAATAGGTAGATGAGAAAAGGGCCTGGGTGGAGTCCTCAGGGAATCCTCCTTTAAAGATCTAAGCCGTAGTGAGTGGCCATTTCACATACCTATTTCCTGTCGCTAATGCTAATGTCATCTTCAGGGAATGAATATGTGGTTATTTGGGAACATACAGTGCCTCCCAGGCTTTTCTCTATCAGGTATAGTCAGTGTATGTGAGTGTGTGTGTGTGTGTGTGTGTGTGTGTGTGTGTGTGTGTGAATTGTGGAGAGAGAATTGCATCAAAATCAGCTGAAGAGTTTTTTTGAACTACACTCACAATTCTGATATGTCCCTAAGGAAATCAAGGATTTAAAAATGCAAAAGTCTTTTTAGAGATGTATGCCCTCATTTTTCAGAGAAAACTGAAGCTCAGAAAAGTACAAGTCATTTACCCAGTGACACACAGCTGGGTAGGTGGCAGCCCCACTGAGAGGAGTTGAAATTGCTTAGCAATTACTTCAAGCCCTGTAACCCGACCATCAGTTTCAGAGACTAGATTCCACATCCACCAATCAGCTGTAGGTTAGTGGAATGCCCACTTAAGCATGCAGTAACTATCGGAGAAAGAAATTCTTGTTTCTTGAACCACCTACTGTACAACAATGTTACCTTCAGAACAACTCTGCAAGGTGGGTATTATTATTCCCACTTTACAAATGAGGAAACTGAGGCTCATGAACTAAGTAACATGCCTGGAAATACACAGGTAGGGAGTGGCAGAACTAGGCTTCAAGTTTGTTTATACCACTGGCATCACGTTCGTTTTAGAATGCAGAGGGAACTATATAGACAGGGACTGTACCCTGACTTCCATTATGTCACTCAGCATTTTTCCAAAAAACAAAATGACAGTGGGATTGAGTCCAGGAGAAAACATATTCACGTTAGCCCCAGGTTTTCTCCTGTGGAGAAGCAGTTCTGAAACCCAGCTGTCTTTGCAACAATCTGAGTTTTCTCCTTTCTCACTGTGTGATCTTAGCCACCGTGCCCAGTCTCTCTGTGCTTCAGTGCCCCGTCTGTAACAGATCAGGGTAATAATGATGCCTGCTTCACAGGGCTTGTGTGAAGAGTAGATTTAATGTGTGTGAAAGCCCTAAAACACTGCCCAGCATGTAGTATGCACTATGCACCTCTACCGCTCCTGTTTTCTTTCTCCACGAGGCTTATCTGACTTCCCAGTTGGAAATTAACATCTCCTTTTTGCCTCAGCATTTTAGGGGTTTGCTTTGTTTCACTAACAGTGTAGTTATGAGCAAGTAATACCCAGGTAGTTGCCTCAGGGATACAGAACAGATGCAAGTGGCTACCCTGGTTTGACACTTTGTCCTCGGTAGGTATGTGGAAATGTCATGCATATTTATACCCGGGACCCTTTGCCTTTGACTCTTCTCACTGCCTGGCATGCTGTCCCCCTCGATAAGGAAATAGCCTTTCTCTGCACTTTCTTCAGATTTCTGCTCAAATGTCACCTTATCAAAAGGCCTGTCCACTCTACTAAAATAGCATCTCCTCTCACCATTGCTTTCTCTTTCCTTACCCTTTATTCTTCTTCTAAGCGTGCCATCAGAAAGGTGTGTTGATTGAGGGCCTGTGTCCCCAGTAGAACTTGAACTTCATGTGGGTAGGGATTCGGTCTGTTGAATGTTGTTGAAAAAATGCACATCCTTAGAGGAACACGTGGCAGGTGCTCGATGCTGTGGAGGGACAGGAGACAGGACCTGGGGACTTGACTCTCAGAGTTCCTTCTAGTTTAGCCTTGTCATCAAAGATTGTAAAATCCTTCTCAGATACTGGTTCCTTATTTGTCATCTTCCCAGGTCATAACTTGGAGGAGTGCTGTGTTCTTACCGTCACCACCACCAATATGGTGTGGCTCTTCTTGGGGATAATGATAACTAACATGTTTTTAGATGCACTGTGAGCATCTTCCCTGTATTATGTCATTTAATACAATTCAATAGATTGATACAGAGGGTGCCAAAAAAATGTATACACATTTTAAGAAAGAAAAGAACTGTATTAAACCTGTAATACTCAATACATGCTGATAACAAAAGAGAAATACAAGGCACGTTTGACTTCTGCAATGACAAGAGGTGCTCAAAGTGGTCACCATCAGAGTCCAGACACTTCTGATTATGGCAAACGTCGTTGGGTAGACTTCTGTGGCGAGAGTGTAGACTGTTCCAACACCACAGCAGAAGAAGCAGGACTTGTTGCTGTGTGAGGCCTTCCGTATCTTCCCTTGTGCACATCACACCATGCGTCTCAAACTTATCATGAATGTGTGCAATTGTTGGCTGTGTTGGAGGTTCCGTTGCATATTCACGTCGTTGTCGTTGTATTTCCACAACGTTCTCAAATTTCAAATACCACTTCAAAACGGTCTTGCACTCCTCAAGTGACAACCATGCTTCTGCTGTTTTCTTTGACTGTCCTGCCTGTCTCATGTGACACTAGCATTCATTTGATTAACGCCATCTTTTGAGTGAATGTCATACTACACATGGCTACCGTAATTCAATTCAACTTCGAAAGGTAATACATAGATAACATCGCTTAAAGTGTGTATATATTTTTTTGGCACCCCCGGTATTGGCATTATTTCCCATTTTACAGTTGAACAAACTGAGGCATAGAGAGGTTCAAAAAAAATAGTTTGCCCAAGATCCCAGTGATGGTAAGAGATAGACATATGACTATGTGCAGTCCAGCCTCAGAGTCTGCTTTTCTAACTAACCTCTGGAATTCAGCTTCCTATGGACCTATGTTCTCTCCCAGAGTGACCTCATCCAATACTGAGGATTTTAATATTGTCTGTATCTCAGCCACACTTACTTTGTCTCCCTGGCCCAGACTCCTCGCCTGAGCTCCAGACTCATTTATCTAACTATGCACAAGCCATCTCCTCATGGGCTTAGTATCTTGAACTTAACACTTTCAAAACTGAACTTATGATCTTTCTCCATGCCCCTGCTCCTAAACTTATTTGTCCCTTAGTGTCCTCTTCTCGGCAGTGATATCAAGGGTCATGAGATGCAGAGATGTGTATATCTGTATGCATGTCTTTGAGAGATAGATTGCTTGGATTAGATAATAGCATGCTATTTCTTCTTTTCTTAGCTATCACCTTGTCTAACCTTGTCTTCCCTTACTAAATTGAAACATACCAAGGCAAGGACGATAATTTCTATATCTTTGCATTCTTAGCATCTAGTGCATAGAAGGTGTTCAATATGGACTTGAATGAAGGCAAAAAGAGGAGGAATGTTTTCTGTGAATCATATCTATTTCTATTCCAGGTAGCTTTCATGCTACTATTTAATTTATCCTTTATTCTTCTAAGGATATTTCCCAGATTCCTCTAAGTGGGCATTTTTCTTCTCGCCAAGCTTCTAAGGGATTTTTATTGCAGTGTGTTAATGAAACAACTCTGGGTTTCAAAAAAGTCATTCTAATTTCTCTTCACTTTGACATTTGCCCACTTGGATTTATTTGGAAAAGAATACTTAATAATGAGGAAAAACCCTATTTAGACATAGAAGCATAATCATTCAGCAGTAGAGAAATGAGTGATCCCTAACCCATATAATTAGCAATCCTCTATTTCACATTTATTTTTCTGGGCTGAAAAGCTCAGTCCCTCCTTGAGAAACTGAATATAAATAGTAAGCCTTATACACACAGAGAGACATACGCATGGGTGCATGTGTGCACACACACACACACACACACACACACACACGGGAGCCATGAATAGACATGCATGATCATTCAAGGGAGTTCAGGTAACATTTTTCTCAGGTTTATCAAAACAATTTTTAAGAGGCTCAAATCAAATCTCTGTTCAGTAGTACCTTCATTTTGCTCTTTGTTTTTGTTGCTTTGTTTTCTAAAATACGAAATTCTTTTCAGATTAGTTTCTATAAACTGATAAAGGAACGATTCAGAAATTGTGCAGCTCCAGTACATACAAAGTCATGAATTTATTTCACCCTCAGAGTTCAGTAGGTAAAATTGACAAGGGAGTCAGGGGACGTGGGTGTGGCGTCCGCTCTGTCCGGGATAAACATTCAGTTTGGCTGCAAGTTACTTGACCTAGTCTCTCCCTCCTTCTTTAAGACATGGGAGGAAAGCCTCTCTCACAAGGGTTGTGTGGGAGTAAAATGAGGTAAGGTGTGAAAGTACTTCCAAAATTGCAAAGCACTAAAAAAATCATAATCGTAATAAAGTGATGGTCTTATCATTATTCCAATTGAAATAATAAGAAAAAATATGTCACATGTATCATGCTGAGTGAATCCAAACAGCTGTGATTTTATGCAGAAAATGGTTGAGATTGGAATTTCAGTTGACTCAGTATGTATTCAGGTAATGAACTTGGCTTTTCCACACACAGAAGTGTGGCATTTGAAAGATGCCTTAAGTGGAATATACTAATGTTTCTTACGTTCATGGGGATCTGCACAATAATTATTATTCCACTAGAAGGTTTATTTTCTGTAAAACTAGCAATCGCAGTAATTCCATGAAGAGAGTATATTCTAAGATGACATTGTGCTCTAAATCAAGGTTTGGTTGACTCTGTGAATCAGTCAGATTCTGTGAATCAGTTATATTCTAATATCGTCTGCCTAGTTGCACATTTTTACGGTTTCCCTCCTAGACGAGAGAGATACAACAGCGAGTGTAGAATCTTGTAGGAAGGCTAGGTGAATTTAATGAATTCCATTGTCACTATTAAAATTTCCAAGTGAGAAAGCCACAAAACCTTCCCAGACTCTGAAGTATATCATAATATAAACAAAAGACCCATTTTTAGCAAATACAGTCTTTCATCTGCTTTATAACTTGGAAAGCTATACTATACGTTGAGAAACAAGTGGTAATCTTCTCCAAAGCACAAAAATGCTCGACTGATATACTGTGAGACCATATCAGAGCAGGGCATCAGTGCATTTGCAGACATGGATTGGACAGGATGGAGAATTTTGTGTGTGTGTGCTCTGTTTCCGTATGTTCTGGACAAACATTGCCACCCATGAGCTCATCCCTCCTGGCTTCTTAGTCCTGACTATCCTGTGCAGGGAGGACCTAATATAATCGTTTACGAAACAGAAAAGTAACTTGTGCAGTGACAGCACTGGCCATCACATCTTCAGTGGTTACTGGCTTGTCCATTCCCTGGGTGGTTGCCTCATTCACAGTAACTTGCTGTCTTGGCTCGAAGAGAGACTTCATCGACAGTCACTTCCTGCTTCACAGGACACACAGCTTTCACCTGGGCCAGGACTAACTATTCGTATTTCACCGTATTCATGAATTATACAAATATTGGTTAGGCCCAGAGGAATCAACCATGAATAACAGAAACATCCCTTGTCCTCAGAGGGCTTTCAGTCAAGGGTCTGCTTGACCTGAGCCTGAAGATAAAACCTTATTGCAGCTTGAACTACCAGAAAGTTTGATTTTTCAGAGCAGTATCAGAGGGTGCCCTGCCCCACCATTGTGGGTTTTGGCCCTGGCCCTCTTCCCTGTGGGAAATTCAGCATCACCAGAGTCCCTGAAAACATTGTATTATAGTTGACACTAGTTTGACTTTTATACTATCTTGAGGCGTTCTTTTGAATTAAGTACAGTATTTATAAGCCCAGCAAGAAAACCCTGAATGGGAATATGCGAAATGATAACAATTATACATCATCTATAATTGAGACATAATTCCCTGTAGCACAGATTTACCTTAGCTAGAGCCTAACGTTGAGCTTCTATTTTTGTCAGCTACATAAAAATATTGGATTGTTTCGAAATACTATTATAAAGAGAGTTCAGCCACAAAGGCCTAACATATCTGTCAACATTCTTCAACTATAAAAGTTTAAATGACATGCAGTCCAGAACGACCCTGTGTGAGAAAGAGATGAATCAATCATGGGTCATGTTGCTAAACTAAACTGGTTTGGCTCACTGTTCTATCATCTTCTACCTCTTTCCACACCCAGCCCTCCCCCTGGGAAATGACTTCCAAAGGAAATCTCACTGGCAATGTCCTTTTGGCCAGAGACATAGACCAAAACCTGTTGGGTGGTAATCAGGGTGTGAAGTCCTAGTTTTGCTTCCCTAAGTTCTGTGTTGATAAAAAGCCCCACAGGAGGCCAAGGTTTTGGACCAAAGAACATAGTCCTTTGAAAAAGCTCTGCCGGATACTGACCCAGATTTAAGTCTCACGTCTCTTAGGTCCCTCCATCTCCACCACCACCAACTTTTCTTGTCCTGGATGATTGAGCGCACCCCTCCCTCTCTTTGCTTTCATTGCTGTGTTGTCTTGTAGTTGATTCCCATACAGCAGCCAGACTGGTCTTTGAAAACCTAAATTCAAATGGCTTCCTAGTGTTCTTAGAATAAATTCCAGCCATCTTGTTGTGACCTGTGAATCACTGCACACTCTGGCCCCTGCTAAATTTTTCAGCCTCTTCTCATGCCAATCTTTATTATTAATACACTCCAGCCATTCTACTCTCCTTCTGTCCCTCAAATGTAGGAAATACCAAGCAATTTCCCAATTTAGGGCCATTGTACCCAGAAACTCATCACACGCTCTTTACCTGGCTTCTTTTTTCATCTCAGCTCACATGTCCCCTCCTCAAAGAGGCCTTCCCTTGACCTCTTCTCCAAAACAGTGTGTGCACCCCACCCGGTAATTTTTCCCCCATTACTTTGTTATCTTCAGAGCACTCATCATTATCTGAATTTGTCACTCTCTTTTTAACTTTTTACCTATTTTTTTAAAATATATTTTTATAGAATGTAAATATCATTCAGATCTCTACTGTTCACAGCTAGGTCTCTAGGACCTGCCACAGTGGTATATTTGTTGAATGAATGTATGCACAGGTAATGACCCAGGTTATGGCTGAAGAATGCCGCAAACTTAAACTCCATACAAGTTCATGCTTTCTAAGTTCCAACTCAATTTAAAGCGTAGGAGAGAGACTTGGATATGATTTTCAGTTTAGTTTCTTTTTTCTGTTTCAGTCCTCTATAATAAATAGTGACATTATCTTTGTGAAGTTGCATGCCCCATGGGAAGTGCTTGGAAGATATGCAGAACAAATGAATGTAAGAATGCCTTTCAGGTAGGTGTAAATATATTTTCCCCTACTCTCTCTGCTGCTTCGCTGCACACCTAATGTGCTCCTCTCTCTGAACAAACAAAACTGAAATGCAGGCTGCAATGCTATTAGAGAAGAAAATCCTTTGAACATTTAGGAAGTGCAATAAGTCTTCATAATCAATAATGATTCCATGGCTTTTTGTGAAAGTTTCTGGCTAATTCATTCCTTAGTAGGTAGATATTTCAAGTGCCTGTGAGAAAGAAGAATTTTCCAGGTGACAGTTTGATTTCCCAAGTGCCATTTTTGGAAGCCCCGAGTACAGCTATTTGAAGGGCCAAACTCTAGGCAGCAGCAGTACCAGGCAGTATTCATGGTCTTTACGGACAAGTTCCTTCCAGAAAATCGTTAAAACCTGCTTCCATAGAAACAAGTTCAAAAAATTTTATGAAAACACGCTTTATAGTTAAAAGTAACCTATTTTTAAATTTAAAAAAAAATCAGTTTGTGAATACTGTGCAAACACAAATATTGATATTTATTCCAAAAGGAATGGAAACTACTTTGTGTGGATTGCTTAGTTGTTTAAAAGGATTAATTTACCTTTTTCTCACAGTGCATATTATTATTTTCCCTATAGATTAAGGAAAAGTGATCTTCATTTGCTAGGTGGCAATAAAATAAAGTGTTAAACCTGAAATTTAATCGCCAGAAATGTGGATAGTCCATAATGGAATCTCCTGAAGGAAGTGGAGGGATTTCGTACCAAGGACAGTTCCAAAGGGTCTAAAGAATTGCATACTTTTGGTTTGCAATTTGCCAATAGAGTCAAGTCAGACAATAGGAAATAGGTAAACTGGTGCCGATTCTAAAGTATACCTCTTAATGAGCTGTCAAAGGAATAGAGACAAAGAATCAGCTACATTTTTAGAGACAGAGAGGAGCTAGGGACACATTTAGAGAAGGGCCATTTCCATTCATAGGCCTGTAATATATCTCCCTGGTGCATATTATTTTCTTTCTTTGTTGGCCTTTATGTTCTAATATTAAATCAAAACAGAGGCTAGGATTTCTCGCATCTATTTGCCTGAAGGCAGCTTTCTCAAAGGAATTGCGATAAACACAGTTCTAATCTTTGGATTTATTTTTGTATATAAAATGTTACTAAGGAAATCTAAGAACTCAAGGATTTAAAATATGTCTATTTATCACTAAGAGAGAGAAGGAATATCAATTTAGTCTTTATTGAAAATTGTTAAATAATACTATAGTTTATAGTTAATTAAAGTCAATAATCAATACTATAACTATCTAAAATGGATCAATAATATAGCACACATAAGGACCATTACAAAATATGGTTAGACAGAGTCATAAATCAGATCAACATCTCCTGGCCAACAAAGCTCAAACTCTACCTTTTGATAAAAGTAAGGTAGTGAAACTTAGTGAAATTGAGGCCCCCTCCCCAGTAGACATCTCACAAAACCTTCCAGAACACATTTCTGGAGCCGAGAACCCGAGCAGATGGTGGAAACTCAGGCAATGTTAATGGATGGCAAATTCCCTGACTACCTGGAAGGGTTTCCTGTATGAAGGGCCTGGCTTCATCATAGCTCACACTTCTGCAGGCCGATTACCTAGCAGAAGAAAGCTTTCTGCAGCAGCAGGACGTTTATGATGCAGTGTTAGGAGAATGTGATCCAAGTCATAAAATGAAAACCATCATAACTGTGAATAATAATCTTCTTTTTAAATATAGGCATTCCTGCAGGACAACACTTTTAGGAGAAAATACTGTGAATGTACGGACACTAATAGGCATCATTAATATTGATGTGCTTTTACCTGAGTATACTTTCATTTGATGCAACCTGGTGCATTTATAATGTATGCTATCATCTCATCCAACATTTCAGACAAATAACTCTAACCTAAAGAGGTATATGCATTTCCAGAGAAGCAACTGCCCTGCCATATCATTTCAACAAAATGTACAAACATCCATTTGCCTGGATGTAAATGCCCCGTATAATCTTACCTGTATTTATTATTTTCTGCAGGCTGCACTTCTGAATCCCAGGTTTAGTCTTCCTTGGATTGTTATTTCTACAGTGTTAAAAACAAGTTGAATTATAGGTTTCCAGTGGGAAATTGCCAATAAAACATGTTTAAATGTTTAAATACCTATATGTCCATGGATATGGGTGTTTTCCCTTAAATAGTCTATTTTCAGAGCACTTTTAGGTTTACAGACTATTGAGTAGATAGTACAGAGTATTCCCACATCCCCCCCTCACCCCACTCAATTTCCTTATTACTATCTTGCATTAGTGTGGTATATTTCTTATAATTCATAGACTGGTATTAATACATTATTATTATTATCAAAGTCCATCGTTTACGTTAGGGTTCATTCTTTGTGGTAGGTGTGTGGGTTTTGACAAATGCATTATTTCATGTAGCCACCGTTATGGTATCACCTCGAATAGTTTCACTGACCTAAAAAAATTCCTTGTGCTCCACCAGTTCATCCCTTTCCCCCAGCTGCCCACCAACCCAAACCACTGGTAACCCACTGATCTTTTTATTGTCTCCATAGTTTTGCTTGCTAGAAACATGGTTATGCTTTTAAGTTTTCATAGATATGAAAAATGAGTTTTGGTGTATAAACTTTCCATTGCCCAAAAGTGAGATAGCTCAGTAACAGTTCATAATACATATGAACTGCCTCGGTTTCATCGCTACTCCATTGATTGAAGCCCAAAATATGGAAAGGGAGATTGCGTTTCAATAAAGCATCTAATACATGTTTCCTGCATTCAAACTACACCCAGAATTTTCATTTTTAATATTAAAAATTGCAGATACATGGAAGTAGGACAGATCCTTATTAAGTTTGATTCCAAAAAAAATTCTAGGATTCCTTGGTTTACCTCTTTAATTCACCTATAACCAGGGCCACTGATTAGGCCACATGCCCTAGTGTGGTTATTTACAGCTAGAACTTGATACTGACTAGTTAGTGTTCTTCACATACTGGTTGTAAAATATCTGTATTTTTATATTTCCCCTGCCTGTCTCAAATGAGAGAAGTATTCTGTAAACTTAAAGTGCTCTATAAATATTAGTTAATATAATAGTGTCCAATTAAATTATGTGCAGTCCATCTCTGCATCCCTGAAAAAAAGCTGATCTCAGCTGAATTCATACAAATACCAATTGCTCCAAATCATCACCCTGTACAGGTTTTGTAGGCATAGTGGCAACCATAAAAACTATGGTAATGAGGAGAGGAAGAAATATCAATGGGAAATGTTTCATAAGATTGCATGACTCAAAAATGCATGCCTGATGTTCCCACTACATTTCTCACTGTTAATCTCTTTTTAGTTTTTTCTTCTTCACCTCTTACAGGCTTCTATCTTCAATCTCCTTTCCTTCCTTGCTAGTTCAAACTGTAACTGACGATGGGTTTTCTTCTCGACTGGCTTCATTTTTGCTGTTCTTCCAGGAGAAAAATCTATTACCTGCCCCGCCGGTACAAGTTCATGAGCAGGTTAGTACCATGCTCTGTCGTGATAGTGTTTGTTTGATCTGTTGCTTTGTGTGCTCCAACAATGACAATGCATGCTGGGGAAGATGTGGTCTTTGTCACCTGGGGGAACTGGCTGCCAAGCACATTCCAAAAATAGCTAGTTCAGGTTAGCCTGGAAAAAAGAAAGCAAAAATGAAAATGTCCCTCTCAGAGTGTTCTCTGTGACTTCTCCACACTTGAGAGGACACAATTCATCTGCAGGTATGTTGAGACTGTTTTTGTTTGCTTGTTTAAGCCCATTCTATTAGATAAGTTACCAAACATCCCAGCTGTGTAGGGTATCTTTGGCCAGAATGTTATTTATTTATTTATTTATTTATTCTTACCCCACACAAACTCCACTCTCCATTATATATAACTTGAAATATTGAAGTACAGACAGTCACCCTTTCAAAAAGCTGGTAGTTGCTTGGCCCCCCGCATGGGTGGGGTCCTCCTATGTTAGTAATAATTTGTTAAGAAAATATGTAGGTATATTACCTCACTCAGGAACTCTTCCTACCCACTTTTTTACCGCACATCCACAGAAAAACAAAAACAAAAACCTTACTGTATTGTATATCTTTCGAAAGCTTGTTTCTCCTTCTTGTTTGTTTAGAAACCAGGGAGAATCAGTAATGTTTCTTATTTTGATTATGTTGTGATCATTAGACATCTAACATCAAAATTGTAATTGGTCTTATGTGACCATTCACCCTGAGCTGAGTTGATGGTAGAACTTGGAAACCACTGCATTTCTCTGAAAGTCCTCTACTTAGGTCAGTTGTGTGAGATTTAGAGTTCAAGTTCACTCTATTTATGCTATGAAGAATTATAAATAAAAGAGTAACTGATAGATTTTAGTGAGGTTACTCGAAGGCACCTATGCTGAACAAAATATGGTGTGAGAATTGACATCCAAAGAAACGACGATGTTATGATTTCCTAAGATGTCCCTGTGCAACATTCTTATTAGCAGTTCTTTCATTAGGCAGTAGCCATGGCATTTGAATTCACCGTGATTTAGATTCGTCCCTTGTCACAAAACGTATACATTCCATAAAAGCGTGATGCTACACGTTAGCCTTTTCAGTAGTTCTTCATAGTTCTTAAACTTCAGCCAGCCTCAGAATCAGATGGAGAACTTAAAGTAAAACACAAATCACTGGGCCCCACCCTCAGAGCTTCTGATTTAGTGGTCTGTGGTGCGGCTGGAGAATTTTCATTTCTAACAGGTTCCCAAAGTGAGGCTAATTGCGGCTGGTTCTGGAAACATGCTTTGAAAGCCACTGCTCTGTGTGCTAGGTGGATCTCTACCTTTCTAGTAAATTAAGGATCTGCCTGACTGTGGATGGAGTGAATTGAAACTTAAATCATATAAAACCTGAAGGAAACACAACCAGGTGATGAGAAGATTCTGCCAACTGTCATGGCACAAAATATCCAGTTTGTCCATATTGTTACAATCTGTTAAATGTGATATAGTCCAAAGGCCTAAAGGCCTAAAATCGGGAATAGGGAGAAGGCTTGCTCTTGTTCAAGTTTGCCAAATAGCCTTCATTACATATTAAACATAAGGCTTATCTTTAAATCTTGGCACAGGGTGACTTTGGGCATGTTTCTTCACATCTTTGAGCTTAAGTTTTCCACGTTAGTAAAATAAGTGTTCTCATTACTGCCCGATAGGATTTATGTGAGGTTTACTGCTTAGTATGAAGTAGAACTTTAATAAGTGGTATCAGTAATTATTATATGCAATATTCATAATAATAACCTTATATCTTTTCATATCTCCCATTCCCTTTCTGCTTCTGAACTTGTTATCCATCTCCTCTAGTCTCTCCTTTCTTCCACCCTTTAGTAACTAGTCCACTAGCTCTGTTCTAATTTTACCTGTCATTCTCTCCATTTATATTCCCTAAATAGGCTTCGTCCATGACCTACACAGTCACCTAATTCAAAACCCAAGGTCACTCTGGATGATTTGCCCCTCACGTAATCAGTCTTTCACGTTCTACAGATGCTGCCCCAGGAATACCTCTAGAATCCACGCAGTACTCTCTATTCCGTCTACCATGGCCTTAGCTGAACTCTCATCACCTCTTGCCTATTTTACATCGATTTCTCTTTCTCCTACGTTCTGACTCTCTTCCAAACTCTTCTACTCACCTTCCTAAGTAGCAAATCTGAGCGTGTCACTTGTTGACTTCCCCATAGTGCAAGAATAAAGTCAAAAGCCTACCTCTTAAAACACAGCCCTTTGTGAATTGTCTTCACTTATCTCTCTCCTCCCATCATTCTTTGCTTCATCCATATTGAACACTTATTTATGGCTCCTGAACATATTATGGTTACTCAGGTTTATATGCCTTTGCATTTAGTGGTCCTTCTGGAAGGTTCTTTCCCATTTGTTCACCAAGATAATGCCTACTCAGCCCTCAAAACTCAGTCCACCTGGTCAGGCCTTTTGACTAGGTTAATGACGCCTTTTCTCTGTTCTCGCATTGGCCCTTTCTGCCCCCCTCACCCATGATGTAGATGCCCATCTCTCTACCCGCGTGGTATGTGAAGGCAAGAATAGCTCATCCAACTCTATATTTCTAACATCTAGCAAGTAGTAGGTTAAGTGAGTGAACAAATGAATCTCCATACACATGCACGAGGATTGGAGTGCAGAAAAAGAAGGTCACAAAGAAAAAAAGCATTGAAAAACCAGGTCTACCTAAATTGTCACAGATTTGAGACTGAAACATTTGCTCACATTGCGAGGGAGGGGTGGCAATGAGGGCTAGAAAGAAAATGATGATAAAAGGAACCACATTATCTCAAGGTTGGATAGGATATCAAATGTCATCAAATCCAACCACTTATCAGACATTTGGACCTCTGCTATGGGTCATCCAGCCCAGGTCTGACTATTCCTGGAGACAGGAAATTCCCAAACACATCTATGGGCACCTCTGACAGAAAGTTCTTCCATAATCTCTGTTTAGCTTTCACTCTAAAAAACACTCAGATTGTAGTTCTGCCTTCTGGATAGACAAATAATCTACAGAGGAAAATGTCAAAGTATATGAGAAATACTGTAAAATTATAAACCAAAGGAGTTAGCCAGTATTTGAAAATTAAGAGCTGAGAAGAGAGGTTTCTATACCTAAGGGACTGAGAAAATGTTGTTGGAGGTAAAAGAAGAGTGGAAATCCAGAAGAGACACAGGTGTGGTGAGAAAAATGATGATTTTCATTGTAATGATTCTGTATTATAACTCACAGTAGGTCTTTGAGGCATTAGTATCCCAAAGGTCTTTAGAACTGATGGCAAACAGTTGAAGCTAAAAGCTGGAGAATACAATTTGGGGATCAAAGTCATAGACATAATGACGTTAGCTCGGGGAGTGAATGGAATTTTCCAGGGCAGGGAGTAGAGATCAAAGAGAAGGGGGCCAGTAGCAGTTCCTTGGAAAATCTGCATTAAGGAGACAGGAAGAAATGGGAAGAGCATGAATAGGAACAATTTAAAAAGTAGGAGGACAACTAAGGGAGGGCAGTGCAAAAGCACCAGGAATGAGCTTCCATAAGAAGGGGTGATTCTGCTACTGATAAAGGATGAGATAAGAATCAGTCTTTGGTTACCATGGTAACCACTGTGCAGTCTCCACAGAGTGGTGGTTTTCAAACTTTAGCATGCGTCAGATCTTCTGCAGGGCTGTTTACTACTCAGGTCACTGGGTCCACCCCCCAAGCTTTCTGAGGTGAGGCTCAATAATTTGCATGTCTATCTAGCTCCCCAATGATACTGGTGTTGCTGGTCTGGGAGAACGTTTTTTAGAGTGCTGACCACCGAGTAGAGTGTAATGGAAACCAAATTACACCTGGAAAACAATGGATGAGGTCCTGACGAGTCAGAGGCAGTGAGAGTTCACTGCTACCTTGAAAAGTTTTGTGGCCGAGGAAGGGAGAAAGAGGGGGTGGGATTTAGAACAGGAGCCAAGAGGAGAGTAGCAGAGGAGCCTGTGAACACATGACCAACCACATATTCTCCATGTGTGTAAAGGGGAAGTTGTGAGTGAATACAAGCCTGGAAAATCCTTGTTTCTAGAACTTGAAGAACAATTTACTAAACAATAATCTCTGGCCTGAAAAAGTCGATGCTACTTCATGTGCGTAAATCACATAGGGAATATATTCAATAATATAATAACTACATATAGTGCCAGATGGGTAATTGACTTATTAGAGGGATTACTTTGTGAGGTATATAAATGTCTAGTCACTATGTTTTGTACACCTGAAACCAATAGAAAGAGGCACTGGAAGACTCTGGGGAGAAAAAAAAATCTAACTATGGTGGTGCGAAAATGATTCAGCATGGCCTCTTAAGATAAGTTTCATTGCTTACCACGTAGAAGTTTTGGACATCACTGTGATGGTATAACTTTGTGAAGCCCAGTATCTGGTGTAAATTTTAAAGTGCAGTTAGTCAAAAAATTACTAACTTAAAGAGTTATTTTAACTCTTCTTTTCACCTCAGAACAGTCTGTTTTACATGATGAAGAAGGTCTGAGTTTGTAGCCAGTTCTGACGTTACAAACTGAAGGGCACGTCTACAATTGTCCTGATCGTACACCAGTAATTTAATTTAGCTTTTAGTTTCATCTATATAAATGATATTTCCCTTTATTAATTCATGGAAGGACCCCTGAAACCAACCTATCTCCTTTAAGATACTAAGAGAAATGATAGGAAGTTTCTGAGCAGGAAGAGAAAAAGTACCTTTTCACAAATATTAATATCTTTATAATAAAAAGTCACCTGACTTCCCATAAAGCATACTCATGTAGTTCAGACATATGTGTTTGGAATAAATGCTCTTTTCATTCATGAACGTGGTCTATTAAATGCTGTGTTAACTTACCTTTGGGCAGACTTAACAGGCATTATAAATTATCTGTCCAATAAAGAAAGGGAACTTGTCTCCTACTTTTTTTTTCCTTCACCAAATAGTATAAATGTAGTCTGTAGAAGATGTGATTACCAAGTAACAAATCTGATTATTGTGGGTGGCTTGTAGCAGGCGGCTCATTATTACTCATCCTTTTTCCCTCCACTCCCCCAAACACATACTGCCTGAAGTCAGCCTTTGCCATGGTTGGCAGAATGACTGCTGGACCCCACTGTATTATATATTCAGTGCAGCTGTAATCCTATCAGATGAGTATGCAAGCAAAATGACAAAACGGCTTGTATATTTCCATCGTCGTTTTTAAAAATTAATATACTTAAGTGTTCCAAAGCCTAGGTACACTTCCATAAGGTAATTAGGCTGTGCCCCAATTAGTAGCCCTGAGACCTAAAAAGAATCATATTCGCTTCCAAAGATCCCTAACTTCTATCCAAGGAGAAGCTGTAAATGTAGGAAACTTGGCTCTAAGAAGAGGAAAAAGAAATCCAAGCCTGCTGGTATCTAACTGTTACCGGTCCAGTAGGGCTTCATTTACTGCAATGTAGGGCTATGTGTGGAGTCTCTATTAAAAAAAGAAAAAGAAAAAAGAAAACTCATCTGTATAGTCCCTCTAGGCATACCATCCCTGAAAATGTAATAATCTGTTAGAAATGTGCTATTATTATAATATTCTGGTCTAGGGAAAAGCAGGTGTCTCTGAAGTAGCCTGTTTCATTTAATTCAGCCTAATTAAGTTGTCATTAGTACAAATTCCCTCCTGAGTGGTTAGTGGCTCAAGAGAAAGGCCTTTGTCTTCCGTTTCCTTAGGGTATACCTACAGCGTCCAGGTAGGGTCCCTGCACAAAGTAGGTAATTTATAAAGGCCTACTGGCAGGTTAGCATGTGGGTGGTAAAGTCCTTTGCATGTGGCCTTTTCGTTCATCATCACCACTGGTAAGGTTGGTAGGGTCGTCTCTCCTTTCCAGCTGAGGGAACCGAGGGTCAGAGAGGTTTCAGCAGAACATTCCCAAGGCACACCTCGGGGAGGCACAGCATGGTGGAGGGGACACATCTGTGCCCATTTGCTGGTGCTGTGCTCTTTCCAGCCACCAAACGCCTCACCTGCCATGAACCAGCATTTGTTTGGGGGAGGGGGTGGTGTGGGGGGACCCTGAACTTATCACATCTTTCTATAAAAGTTTTCACCTTTTAGTTCAGTTATTAATGTGACACGTTAAGGCCAGAAATGCCCAAGTAGATGATCCATCTTCTCTTTATTGATTTGCCCATGTAGTCTGTAAGAGGGCTTTTGCTCAGTAAATGGCAAAACGAAGTGACAGTGTATCCAACCAGAATCAATGCTAAGTCATTAAGCCAACATTTTTTCTTTTCCCTATCAGTGGAGACTTTATTAAGTAGTCTCCACTTCTATACTGCAGAGACAAATGAGGTGCCTTCTGGTTGATTGGTTTCTCAAGTTTTACATATCTAAGTGAATTTCACGATTGCCTGTTTAGGGAAGTTTATTAGATACAAGGTGGAAGCACAGACCTCAAATCCAAATGACGATCCTAGCTCTAGAATTTCCATTGAGAATCCTCTACATAAAAGTTCATTGTCGTCATCATTTTCTTCAATCTATATACCACCACTTAATTGATACCACTTAACTGTGCATTTTGTACACCCAAGGCATTGTGTGAACAACACTTGATAGTCATGATCTTGTGTTGTCCCCATCACTGCCTTATGTAATGGGTATATTAGTTTAGAGAGGTTTAGTCCCCTGCCCAGCATGGCATGCACCACTCACGGGCTGTACTGCTAAGATGTGAACTCATTTCCTGACACCAAAGTGTTCATTCTATAGGAAAGGTTATCCCTTATGCATTGTGAAAAGGAAAACTCTCTATTAACTCAAATTTGTTTAGACCGATCTAGCCAAGCTGTCATTGGTTAGGTCACCATCAATATGTAGTATCTAAAGAGCATCTGATAGACCGTCATTTAGAGATGAGGATACTAAGATTCAGTGAGGATAAAAGGCTGTCCCAGGCCCCACTGACATGCAGTGACAGAATCAAGAGCCTAATCTGAGTCTCATGCTTTCCAGCCGGGTGCCTTTTGCACTCTGTATTTCTTTGCATAGTAGGAGGGGATCCTCAGTGATGTCTGAGTGGCACAGTTTGGGGACAGGAGTGTGTTTGTTTGCGGAAGAGCAGGCAGTTGTCATCCAGCCACAGAAAGACATACTCTTGTTCCCAGACCCACCTGACTGGCAGGTGGGGGCACTATGTGGAACATCCACCCAGCATTGGGAGCCTGGCTGGCTGTAGCCAGGTCTCAAGGGGAAGTCCAGACGAAGGCTGTTTTAAGAGGTGTGTTAGTTTCCTGTTGCTGTTGTAACATTCCTGCCAAATTAGCTGCAAAACCAACACATATTTATTATCTCACAGTTCTGCAAGTCAGAAGTCAGGGGATGGGGGGCTTACCTGGTTTCTCTGCTTGGGGTCTCCCAAGGCTGAAATCAAAGTGTTGGTCAGCCTGGGCTCTTTTATGGACGCTATGGGGGAGAATCACCTCCAGGCTTATTCAGGTTGCTGGCACAATTCAGTTCTGTGCAGTTGGAGGACTGGCTCATGGAAAAAGGTCTGTGTCAGCTTCCAGCTGCCCACACATCCTGGCTCCTGGCTCTCTTCATGTTCAAAGCCAGCACTGGCCAGCTGAGTCTTTCTCACACTTTTACTCTCTCTGACCTCCCCTTCTGCATCATCTCTCTTGTCTCCAGTCGGAGAAAGTTCTTTGCTTTTAAAGGACTCATGGGATTACACTGGGTCCACCTGAGTAATCCAGATGCTCTCCCTATTTTCAGCTCTGTAACCTCACATGGTAAAGTCCCCTTTATCGTGTCACATAACATATTCCCAGGTTCTGGGGATTAGGATGCATGCATCGTTGGGGGCGGCATTCTGCCAACCAGAAGAGAACACAGACTGCTGACCACATTTGAGGATTTGTTTCTGTCGTCGTAACGAGCACACAGCATGGACCAGCGTGTGTGATGGAGCCTGGGCAGTCTATGCCCTGTACTTCGCCTCCTGCTTGTGCTGCCCCGAGGAAGGCCAGTCCACACACCTCCCAACCGCAGTTAGTGTCTCAGGAGTTTTCATTTTAAGATGTCTTTCAAATAACTTGCTTCCACAACAGTGTTTAAAAAGCCCAGTTCCTCTGCTTTCCATCACATTTCCATTAACCTCCATGGTCCTCAAGAAGTTGATAATATTGCTGCTGCCTGGCAGTTTCTCTACAGCTTTTCATGCGCACCGTCCTTTATAATCCACCTAACAGCCCTTCAAGGTCAGTCATGTGATGATGATGATGATGATGATGATGATGATAGCCCCATGTAAAAACTCTTGAAAAATAAGGCTCAGAAATGTGAGTGAGTTGTAGAGATCACACAGCAGATAAGCAATGGAGCCAGGATTCAGACCTCCCCAGTACAAATCCCAGCTTCTTTCCACCGTGCCAAGGAGACTTCCCTCACTTCTATGTCACTTCTTTTTGCCCCTACGCATTTTTCAATTAACTAATTAATCATTTTCATTACCCTTTTCTCCTATTCTCCATCTCGCCACATTTCATTTACATTGTGGTACTACATACAGATTAGTTGCTGAGAGCTGCCATTTCATTCCCAGAGAGTATCATGCCTGATTTTTCACAGCTTTATTTGTTTGTATCCATGATGAGTACTGAATCGAGATGGATTTGATTTCTAGTCATTGCCTGCAGAGCCCAGATTCTGTGAGAATGTGAATTTGCAAAGTGTAATCCGATTAGTGCTGCAGACTGGAGATGTGTGGGAGGTAAAAACTCTATTATGAAAAACCTCTGAGCCAGGGTCCTCTTTCTTTTTTTTTTTTTTATTGAGGTAAAATTTTTATGTGACATATTAGTTTCAGGTGTACAACATTATAACTTGGTATTTGTATACACTACGACGTTATCAGCACCATAAGTCTACTGACCATCCGTCAGCATGCAATGTCCTCTTTCTTGAACGAGTTTTAAGGCAATCAAATGAAGTAAAGCTGAGAGCCCTGGGGGAAGCCACCAGCTTAACCTAGGCAGTCTAATTTGTGAGTTCATTTAAGGACTAAACCATTGAACTTGGAAAATTGATAGATGCTGGTGAAGCACAATTAACTTTGAATTGAAAAGAAAAAAGACAAAAATGTTAAGAGGCAAGCATATTGCTCAAATTCTTATTTTTGGGGAAAAAAAAGAGATGGTAATAATAGTGTTTACTGTACACCAGACGCTGTCCTAGAGACTTTATGTACATACTGATCAGTTAATCGTCACAACCCTAGGAATTGAGTATCATTATCATGCCCATTTTACAGAGAAAGAAATTGAGGCACAGCAAAGATAAATAACTTGCCCAAGGTCACACTGCTAATATTTACAGAGCCAGGGTTTGAATCTAGGCACTCAGCCCCCTGTTCTCACTGTCATACTGCCTCTGTAAGGCTCGTCATCTCACTGTATTTTAAGTGAGGGAGGAGAGAACCAGGAGAATGAAGAATGGAGGAGATAGGAACTTTTTGCCCTTCTTGGGGCTTTGGGCTCTTCCAATCTACTATTCTTCTCCATCTACGTCATCCTGGGTAGAATCTTTACTACTATGTGTGCATATGTGTTGGGGACGGGTCCCTCTTTGAGAGGAGGGGCCAAGTAAAGCTGAGAGGTTCTTTCCAGTTTGAACTTACAGGGTTTCTGAAAAATGAATGGCCACCACCAGGCCAAGTGGGGGTCCTGGTGAGGCTGGAACAATGCTGAGAATAAAAGAGGTGATAAAAGAAGAATTTGCCACCAAATTTTTCATTTTTGAGTTGATTGGTAGTATAGAAAATAATTCCTTCATCTGGGAGTTTCATTGAAAAGGATAAATTGCCATGTAAATATGTTTTTTAATTGGAAAAAGTAAAACATGCCCAGATTGCATGTGTTTTCAGTTACTAGACTTATAAGGCATTTAGTATTTTCTTCTCCAGAGGGATCTGTCCCTTCTGTAGCCCTTAAGTGAAAATTTCCATCATCAACTATTTGATGGGGTGATCCCTCAAGAGTCCAAAATCTGTGTGCTGGTTCTGGCTTTATTCACTGGCTGGGTAATTTGGGCTAAATAATCACACCCTCCCCACCATGGGGTCTCTTGTGATGTGTAAAATGGGTATGGTACCAGTTCAGTCTACCTCGCAGAGATGTTATTTGATATGTGCTTTTGGAAAACAAATTTTTTAAGCCCGTGGTATAGATACCTGAGGTAGCACAATTATTTAAAACTCTGTTGTGATTTTCACTCCTGCCAGTGACTGTGAGTGATTGAAAATTGGTTACTTAAAAGCCAGATCTCTTCACTATTAGATGTCAGAGCAGATGGGAGGTAGTCAGGGGAAAATGGTGGCTTGAAAACCACTTTCAGGACACTTTTGTTCTCCTTGACATCATTGCGTGCCCTGGGCAGAGTGACACAGGTGTTGCATGACAGCCCAGCACCGTGACAACCATTGGGTCAGCCTGAATAGAGAGAAGTGAACAGTAACGGGCCAGCTGTCTGCTGAGAGGCTGCTGAGGGGAGGCGTGAGAGGCCGGAAGCAGATCAGGAGACTGGGCTCCCTGCACTGTCAACCCACAGTGTGTGCTGTCAGCCTCCCTGCACAAAGTTAACGCCAGCTAGAGCTCTTCCCGAACCAAGGGAAGATGGGGGAAGTTTCCAAGCCCAAAATGAGGTTTCTAGAACCTGCAGAATGTAAGAACTTAAGATCTCTGCTGCTTTGCTTAAGGGACTGTCAACTTCCTCTCCAGAGCCTTTCAGCCTTGTTAGAACTCCTTGCTCATTTATTGGCATAACTCATGCCTGTTACCTCATGAACAGTAACATTGAGGCCTCTTGGTGAAATAAAAAAAAAAAAAAAAAAACACTAGAGTTGTGGCTTTCTTCTTTTGGTCTGTAAAATGGGGGGCATGGGGTATCATGAATGCAGTATCAGGAACATGTGGTGTCATCATTATGGCTCTGCAGAGACTTCCCACCTGTGTTTCGGGGCAATGCTGACATGCTGTCCCCTTTGGTCTTGCCTTTCATGTACCACAGGATCGATAAACAAATAAGCAGGTTTCGGAGATGGTTACCTAAGAAGCCAATGAGGCTGGACAAGGAGACACTGCCAGACCTGGAGGAGAATGACTGCTACACTGCCCCTTTCAGCCAGCAAAGGATCCATCAGTGAGTGTTTCCTGTGAAAGCCCTTGTCTTACTAAGGACGTGCAGTTGTGCTAGAGCCTTTCCCTGCACGCCTTTGATTCCTTGGCATGTGGAAGGAACAGCATAGTGCCTTTCTCCCCTGTGAGTCCTGTGAATGTTCATGGCCCTTTTATTTTACTCCGGGAAAGCAAACTGCTCTAACAAACAATCCCCACATCTCAGCGGCTTAACACAATAGAACACGCATTCATATGTGCGTTGGGTGAACCACCTCTGCATGGTGGTTCAGAGACCCAGGCCCCTTCTGCCTTGTGGCTCTCTCTGCCAATCCCCAGTGCTCAGAGCCCCCTGCAGGCTCTTCGGCACCTCTCCAGCAGGGAGAAAAGCTGAGCTACACCTTCTCCTATTGAAAAGAGGAGCTGTTGGTTTGTTTCTTTTACATTTCAGTTTGCTTCTCAGTTCTCCTTTGTTTAGCAACATACCAAGTGGCCCCAGGAAAAGCCACGTCACCTAGCAGCGGGCTTCCTGGCTGATCTGTCAGACAGTCTCTGAATTGTCACAAAAGTAAATTGGCACTTTTGACAAGAGGTCGGGGGTTGGAGGAGGGAGTTGGCTAAGTAATTGAGCCTTTGGGGACTTGCAAAAGTTATAGAGAATTGACTCTGAAGCTTCTGAGATGACAAGAAATCATGACCAGATGGCAGGGTCGGTGGTAGGAGAGGAGAGCATGCCAAAGGCAGGAAACAACGAGGCAAAAACAGCCTCTTAAAGTGAAGATGAATCAGGTTGGCCCAGCGTCTCTCTCAGCCAGACTTCCGGAATTCCTGGCTCTCCCTGTTTTCAGCCTTGGAGACAGCCTCAGTAAAAATGACTCACCTGAGGGGAGGAAAGCAGTGACAGATTTAAAAAAAAAATAGATTGCTAACTTTGAGAAAACATAAACCAAATGGCAGTTGTCAAGTTGCAGGGAGTGTAAATTGGGGGCATGTTTTAGCAACAGAAAATCAGTTAAAGACTGTGGACTTCTAGAGCTCAGAGGAGGGAAGAACAATCAAAAATAGATGGTCTGCATCAAAATGTATAATGTGTGATGCAAGGGAAACAACTCAGTGAGCCTCTGAAATAGCCGAACCCTGAGTCCCCACAGGTCAGATTGATGCCAACCTAACCACATTATGTGAACATCTAAAGGGGTCGTTGAAGAAGACATGAACCTCCCACCCCAGCTTCAACATTCCAGTTAAGTCTTCCATGGGAAGTAAGAACTAAAAGGGACTTCCTGTTAACTCAGAAATGAGGACCTCATGGGTGTTTTCTTAAGAGAAAAAGACAGATGAGAGCTGACACGTTCCTGTTCTTAAATCCTTGCCATGCCTATGTCGTTCATCTTGAAGTTTCTTACATGAGTGATTATTTGGCTTTCAGTTCTTCTGTAATAGAGTCTGATTTACGTGCCAATTTTCCCTTTGCTTCTCCTGTGCCTGGAGAGAGTGCTGGAGAGTCTCCTAGCACAGTGCAGGATGGATGGATGGATGAATGGAGAGTTCCATAAATTACATGGTGTATGTTCTGGTTTTTGTTTTACTTCAAAGACATATAGGTAAATGGAAGAAGAATGGGGTGGGTAGATAGTTGAATGGATAAAGGAATCAATAAAATATATGGTATGTGCCCTGGGGTTTTGTTTTGCTTAAAAGGAAAAAAAGATAAATGGACTAGGAACTGGATAAATGGGTAGGTAGATAGATGGATGGAGGTATCAATGAAATATAAGGTGTGCACCTGGGGTTTTGTTTTTATTTCAAAAGATAGAGGTAAATGGAAGAGGAAGGTTTCCCAGTTCTCACCTACCTGCTGGTTCTCTTTCCTGGTGTTCTTGCTTTAGAACAAAGTTTTTCAGCAGGGTTCTCAAAGTCAGAGCACCTGGGAACCCATCAGGATCTCTAGGGATTAGAACCAAGAATCATATCTTTACAAGTGTTTTAAAATATGTGATAAGTGAAGATGCCTGTGGGATAGGGGTATTCAGTTGTCTCACATACACGAGAAGCCTTTTTTGACAGGTTTGAGTATTCACTGAACAATTGATTCATTCAATTTGGTGTCTACTAATTTGTAGACATACTTCTTGTCAGGCACTGTTTGGTTACAGAGGATATAAAGGTAAATTATCCACAGTCTTGATCCTTGACATAGTAGAAAGAAGAATGTTTCAAATAATTGTAAAGAGTATGATGGGTGTGACCTAAAAAAGGGAGTGCTCCATGCTTCAGATTTGGTGGAAGTTTGGTAAGAGATGAGGGTTGGTCACAAACAGAAAATGCCTGAGATGGGTCTTAAAGGATAATGCTTGTCCAGGTAGGTAAGGGGGGAAACGTAGTTCAAGAAGAGGGAATAATATATGTATAAAAGAACATGGCATGAAACAGAATGGAGTGTTTGAAGAACTACAAGTAGTTTTCCGAGAATGGATATAGAGTGTGAGAAAACCTGCCGTTAATGTTTGAAAAAAGAGAGTGGTTTTTGGAAGATGAGCTTTTAAGACAGGAGAACTAAGGAGGAAAATGCAGAGGGACAGCTGGAATGAAGCAGACCCAAGAACCAGACCTTAGTGGGACCAAGAGGGTAGGGTGGGCAGTTCTGTCATGAGACTGGAAGAGGAAAAATTAAACAAGATCTTGAATGTCATGGGAAGTGGGGATTTCTTCCTTTCAAAAATCATCATGCCACACAGACAACATCCTTTTAATGGATGTGTAAAATTAAGACTTGAAGAACGCTGGCTGTCAAGTTGGAAACAATTGTTTGGTGCAAGCAGAAAAAAATTTCCCTAAGGATGCTTTGAGAGTGATGTTAATGGCTTTAAAGTAATCAGAAGTAGTTGGTTAATTAGCTCTGGGGGTTATAACCTGACCTCCTGGTTTTCCTAATGCAATCCCAGACCCCATGTGACTTCTTGGTTTTGCTGAGTGTTTGATACTGTTTTATCTAGCAATAAAGAGAAGGATGTGGTGTGTGTGTGTGTGTGTGTGTGTGTGTGGTAGAAAGAAAAGAGAACTAGAGGTTTAAATAGTGATCAAAGTGGGAAAGAGCCTTAAAAACACTTTACTCTCAGGATAAATCCCAGACTCCTAAGTTAGCTCACTAGCTCCTGCTTCCATTCCCCAATTGTGTGATTTGGGGTCACTGAGCTGCTTTGATCTCCTTAACTCACTGTGCCCTCCTGTTTCCTATGTACACGTGTTCTCCCCTCTGCCTGGAGTACCCTTTCCTTTGGGCTCTCTTATTTCAGCTTTTATCAGAGACATTTCCTTCAGATATCCTTCTAAGATTTCCAACCTCTACCCCAATTCTGGGTAAGCTGCTCTCTTTTATGTCTTTTAAAAAATGTATTGGGGTGACATTGGTTACTAAAATTATATAGATTTCAAGTGTACAATTCTGTAATACATCATCTATATGTCACATTGTGTGTTTACCACCCAGAGTCAGTTCTTCCATCACCATATATTTGATCCCGTTTACCCTCTTCTACCACCCCATCTCCCCCCTTCCCCTCTGGTAACCACTAAACTCTTGTCTGTATCTATGAGTTTTTGCTTATTTGTCTTGTTCATTTGTTGCTTTCAGTTTTATATCCCACATATGAGTGAAATCACATGGTTCTCAACTTTTTCTGTCTGACATATTTCGCTTAGCGTGATACTTTCAAGATCCATCCATGTTGTTGCAAATGGCAGAATTTCATTTTATGGCTGAGTAATGTTCCATTGTATATATGTTCCACATCTTCTTTATCCAATCATCTATCAAAAGCCACTTTGGTTGTTTCTATGTCTTGGCCACCATGAATAATGCCGGTAATATTTTTTCCTATCATAGCTCTTAATTAATAGTGCCATCCATTTTAATTGCTTTCTCCTGGACTATAAGCTTCTTGAAAGACTATGTTTGGATCATCATTTTTGAATCCCATCATTGGTGCTTACTAACGATTTGTTAAATGAGAAAATAAATGAATGGATAAAATGAAAATAGGAGAATCAAGTGTATAAAGAATAAAGATGATATGAAGTTAGCTTACCGCACACTCATCTCAAACTATGAGTAAATTCAAGACATTTTCTCCTCAGTTGTGGTCACCTCCATTGTCCCTTTTCCAGTAAACAGCACTGATATTTTTACAGTTACTGAAACCATAGTCTGGAAGTTATGATAGACACCTCCCTCACCTCCACTCCCCACATCTGATACATCTCCAAGGGCTGATGATTTTACATCCTACATGTCTCTTTAATCCAACAACTGCTCTCTCTCTCCCACCATTATCTCACTTCTGAAACCTGGAAACAACACGTCTCCCTGGTTCTATCCTTACCTACGTCCAATCCATTCACAAATGCATATAGAATGATGTTTTCAAAATGCACAACTAATCATGTCACCTCACCCTGTTTAAAAACCTTAGAATAAATATCAAAATTATTGAGATGACGTACAAGCACAAGGCTTTGGATGGCCTGATCACACTGCCACCTCCTCTCCAGCCTTAACTGCCTTCACTGCTTTCCACTCCTCCCTTCTATGATCCAGGAATATACAACTTCTCTCAGTTTTTTGGGTGCACTCTGCCTCAGGGCATTTGCACATTGCTTTTTTCGCTTCTGGAATTCTCTTCCCATTCCTGTTCCCTTTACTTCATTTACCTTTATTATCCTTCAAAATTCAGTTCCAAAGACTCTTCCCAGGGGAACCCTCCTCCCATTCTTCCAGAGACAAGGTCTTCTTGCTAAATACTCTTTTAGCTGCATGTTTCTTATGTAACATTTTTCACATTTGAAGTTTTATAATTATTTAGGGTATTATATGATTAATGCCTCACTCTCCAGCTAAACTGTGAACTCCATGGGATCATGGGCCATATCTGATTTTGCTCACAATTATATCTCCAATACTTAACGCAATGCCTAGCATGCAACAGGTGCTCAATACTTGTTTATTAAATGAATGGAGTAAGGATAAAAGTAAAGAAGATAACATCGATTAATCTAATCATAAATCTTTATACTTTGAGTTACATTATAGAAAAAGATTAAGTTGAGAATAGATTGAAAAGCAGATAGCTTAGTGCACTATCTGAACAGATAACTATGTTTGCGAGGCAGTAGAAGCAAACCTGCAGGTATACATCTCTATAAGTCAGCATAGGATGGCATTGGTCATTTTACACGGTATCACCAAAGATGGGCTTACAGCCGGGATAACTCTTACTAGGTGCCAGACATTATTTTAAGAAGTTTAATCCTCACAACCTTGTGACAGAGGAGCTATTATTATCACCATTTTACAGAGGAGCAAAGTGCAGCACAAAGGGATTAAGGAACCTGCGGTAAATCCCCCTGCCTGAACCACCCTGAGACATCAGTGCTTTAACACTGCAGATGTTTATTTGTGATTTACATCGTTGTCTAGTGTGAGTCACCACGGGGAAGGAGGCGCAATGTCTCTACTCCATGTAATTAGTCAGGTATCCAGGCTACTTCTATCTAGTAACTCTGCCACCCCCTAGATCCCGTATGTGGTTGAAAGATAGGAAAAGAGATATGAGTGATTATGTACGATGTTTTATGGGACAGGCTTAGAAACGGTGTATCCTACTTGTACTCACATTTCTTGAGCCAGACCTCAATCATGTATTACCCCTAACTTGAGAAATGCTAGGACAGTCTCAGTGATGAAACAGGAATTCAAATTCAGACAGAGGTTCAGATCCCACACTTTTAAGCATTACACTCTCCTGGAGGATTTCTCAGCCTCAGCACTATTGACATTTGGGGCTGAATAAGTTTTTGCTGTGGCAAGTGTCTTCTAGATTGTAGGATGGTTAGTAGCTCCCCTGGCCTCTATATCCATTACATGCTAGTGGCAGTTCCCTCCCAGCCTAGTTGTGAAAATCAAAAATGTCTCCAGACATTGCCAAATTTTCCCTGGTGGCAGTGGTGGGGTGGGTGCAAAATCACCCCCCTCTTCCTCCTTGAGAACCATTGTTCTACTGTCTTTTATCACATGACACTTTTCAGGCAGAGCCACCCGCTCTCTGAGATAAGTTAAATTCTAGTCAAATCTGATGACTATGACAGACAAGTCCATTTAAAAATTAATTCATTCCTCTTCACTTTCTTGCCTGTGAATGTTAGCCTGTTTCAGTATCACTCACTGTCCTTCATTCTTAAAATGGCATTAGTAGCAGCACCCTTGAGACAATTACTTTCTAAGGTCAGTACTCATAATAAAGGTTTTATGCTGGTAGAGAAAAGGAAACATGGAAGAGAGTCATGTCGCTTTTTATAATAAACACAGTATATCCTTCAAGAAACAGAGTAGTTCTGAATTGCCTTTCAGAAGAATGTTTGTGTTAGATACAGACAGAAAAATATTACTTTCTGTATTTTTTTTTAATTTTTATCATTACTGTTATTTTATTTTTAGAAAATCCATAAAAAGCGAGGTAAAACTAAATGTTGATCACTTCCTAACAGAAGAATCTGAGATGTATGTTTGTTGTGGGTACATATGTTTAAAGAGGTATTCATTCATTCACATGTTCCATGCCTGTGGTTGTTCTGGGTGCTTGGGAATCAACAGTGAACAAACAGGCAAAGATACCTGCCTTCCCAGAGCTTACATTTTAGCTGGGGTCACTGGCAATAAATTATAAACTAGTGGTTCTCAATCCGCGGGTCATTTGGCAATGTCTGAAAACCGTTTCTGGTCGTCGCAACTTGGGGTGAGCAGTGCTACTCGTATCCAGAGGGAGGAGGGCGAGATGCTACTAAACATCCTACCCTGCACGGGCAGTCCTCTCCCCCCCACAACAAAGAATTATCCAGCTCTGAATGTGGAAACATTCTTTTTTTTTTTTTTTTTAAGATTTTATTGGGGAAGGGGAACAGGACTTTATTGGGGAATAGTGTGTACTTCCAGGACTTTTTTTCCCCAAGTCAAGTTGTTGTCCTTTCAATCTTAGTTGTGGAGGGTGCCATTCAGCTTCCAGTTGTTGTCCTTTCAGTCTTAGTTGTGGAGGGTGCAGCTCAGCTCCAGGTCCAGTTGCCGTTGCTAGTTGCAGGGGGTACAGCCCACCATCCTTTACGGGATTCGAGCCAGCAACCTTGTGGTTGAGAGGACATGCTCCAACCAACTGAGCCATTTGGGAGGCAGCTCAGCTCAAGGTGCTGTGTTCAATCTTAGTTTCAGGGTGTGCTGCCCTCCATCTCTTGCGGGACTCGAGTAATTGAACCGGCAACCTTGTGATTGAGAGCCCACTGGCCCATGTGGGAATCGAACCCATAGCCTTCGAGTTAGGAGTATGGAGCTCCAACTGCCTGAGCCACCAGGACAGCCATGTAAACATTTTTTTTGAAGTCAGTTGTAAAGTATGTTGGAAGGTGATATGTGCTGTGGAAAAAAGGAAAGAGAAGTAGGGGGAAAGGCGTGGTGAATGCTGGCGTGGGGGTGAAGGTGCAGGTTGCAGTTTTAAAAGACAGAGTTTATATTCTTCAAGTTAAGTCTCAGATACAAGGTGTGATTGGAGAAAGACTTGAAGGAAGAAGGAAGGGAGAAAGTTCCAGGTGGGGAAACAGCCCTAATCTGCAAGCACATCTGGCAGGGTGTGTCTGGGTACAAGTAAGACCCTGTGGCTGGAGCAGAAATGTCAATGATAGGAGATGGGCAGTAGCCCTGAGTTAGAGAGGTAGGAAGGACACTAATTATATATACAGCCTTGTGGGCCATTGTGAAGACTTTGGATTTATGGAGGATTGACAGGGTCTCACTGAACTTTTGAAAAGTACTATTCTGCTTGCTCTGTTAAGAATGGACTGTACAGAGCAAGGGTAGAAGCGGGGACCACTTAGGAGGCAACTGAAGTCATCCAAGTGAGAGCTGATATCTTTATATATGTATATATACTCACAGTTTTAAGTTTCTAGCTTTTCAGAGTCTGCAATGAAAACAGATACCACATATAACTCAGCATAACTCACATATAACTCTTTGCAGAGCTTGGTTGTACACAAAACATTTTAATGTGGGCCCTGAGCATACAGGAAATAGACATTATAAAAAGACTCCTTAAAATGAAATTTGCTCACATGACTTTCTCCCCCTACTAGCTTGAGCTGCTCAGGACATGAGCTGTGTCTCTGGCATTGAGTGGCACTTAGGTAATGACTGTAAGACCTAACAGGGGGTGGCGGAGTTGGCATTATGGCCTCTGCTAGAGGACAGAGCTGTGGCTCCAGAGACAGGCTCTCTCATATTCTAAATTCAGAACATCCAGGTGAAAATTTGAAAATATATAATCAACTAGTCTGTCAGTTGTGGTCTCCGTGTTCAACTTGAATTTACCCCTGACTTGATTTATTTTTGGTCTCAGTTCTGCTAACTGATAGACCATCTTCCCTACCCAAAGTTTTGTGGCCTATAAGTTCTATTATCAGGACTAATGCTTGACCCCGAGATATTTAACTCATGCATCACACCATGTTTTATGTGCTTATATATGAAATGGGCAGAATGGAATACTACTCTTAAGAAAAGATGAAATAGTGCCATTTGCAACACTGTGGATGGATATTGAGATTAGTATGCTAAGCGAAATAAGTCAGACAGGAAAAGTCAAGAACCATATGACTTCACTCATATGTGGGATATAAAACTGAAAGCAACACAGGAACAAGACAAACAAACAAAGAAACAAAAACTCATAGACACAGACAACAGTTTAGCGGGAACCAGAGGGTCGGGAGAGGGAGGATGGTAAGAGAGAGTAAAGGGGGTCAAATATATGGTGATGGAAGGAGAACTGACTCTGGATGGTGAGCACATAATGTGATATATAGATGATGTATTTCAGATGATGTATTACAGAATCATAGGTACACCTGAAACCTATGTAACTTTATTGTCACCCTAATAAATTTAATTTAAAAAGAAGACCACTTGACATGAAATTTTCTTACATTCATTTTTCCCCCTTCTATACTGTGAGCTAAAGAATAACTTAAAAAATAGTCTAGGGAATAACAAAGAGACACAGCTCTCGGTGCCCAAGAAAGTAGTAACCATGGCAATATTGGTGCTGGGTCAGTGAGTGTTGGTAAGGATGGGAGAAAGCTGTTGAAGGGTCAGTGGGTGGGAGAGTCTCTGTAACCTCTCTTTGATCTCCTTTTTATCATTCGACCTTCCTCTCAACTGAATAAGCCAGCAGACCATGCACTGATGTATGGACAATGGAAATCTTCAAGCAGACGTAGCAACAATTGCAATGCCAAAGGCAATAGTGACCACCGTTTATAAATAAGTCTTATATTCCAAAGTTACACCGTTGACACATTACAGCTGAGGGTACAGGTCATATGATGAAGGTCAGAGCCACTGAATGGCTTGCTCAAAGTCACAGTGGCAGATTAGTGAACAGGAGAGAAGTGTGTTTCCTCCACAGTGCTGCCACCTCATGTATGTACCACATGAACAGAACCAAAGTACAGTTTTTCAGCCACATCACACCAGTGTGAGCCTGTGGGTATAAAGATATCTGGTTGCCTTTGGAGTTTATTGTTAGAGCATTTGACGTGGGTTAAAGACAAATAAAATGGTAAAACAGAAAATAAATATTCTGAACCAAGGAGAATATCATTTAGAGTAGGCACTCAAGTTCAAGAGAAAAATGGGCTCAGATTTGCAGGCCTCAGTGGTCTATGTATCTGTAATGGTTGATAACTGAGCCAACAAATTGGGCTGAAAGCCTAGTGGGCAGAGCAGAGGGAGAAACACAGTAAGTCACATGGTTCTCATTGTCAGAGAGGAAGAAAATCAATCTCTTAGTGAGGCAGTGCTTTTCCTACCATTTCCCTAGCATTTGCAAGAAATAAAATTCTTGCCTGGGGAAGGGGGGCTCCGAATGAAGTAGTGGACAGTATCCCCAGCAACCTTGCTAAAGCAAACACGTTGTAGGGCTTTTCTGGGGGGCTGTTTCTGGTAGGCCCCTCAGCCTGATTCTGGGGGATTATTAATTGCTCGTGATCATAAGCTTTTGCAATTTAGGCGTGTCTTCAGCAAAATACTACAGTGTATCCTAAACTCATCTAATTGTAAATCTCTGTTGATTGAACTACATTCTACAAAAATCAAAGTTGAGAACTGATTAAAAAACAAGTGGCTTCACAGTCTGTTTGAACACATAGTCATGTTTGAGAAGCAGTAAAGCAAACTTGTCCATGTGCAATGCCATTTGATCATTTTCTATGGTGTCGCCAGAACTGGAGCCACAGGATGCTTACACACTGTGAATGTGTGGGCACCTAAAGATGTCACCAGTTACGGTATGGGACCCATAGCATCAGGGTCAGTCATTTTATTGAAGCGTTGTACGTCCCTCTCAAAACTCAAACAATTTCAGAGAAGATGGTGTAAAACAACAGTAGGGAGTTTAGTGAAGGAATAGTGATAGCTAATATTTATGTGGTACTTACTAGTTTCCAAGTACTTCACCACTATAGACTCATTTAGCCCTGTGAATAAGCTATGGTCATTATCCTCAGTTTTATAGAGGAGGAAACTGAGGCACAGAGAGGTCAAGCAACCTGCCCAAAGTCATACTGTTGGTAAGTGGTTGGGCTTGGATTCTAAAACCAGGCATTCTGGCTCCAGTCTTATCTTTTTAATATTCTTATTAGGTATCTATGGCTGCTGTAACAAATTACTATGAATTGTGTGGTTTGAACACAACACAAATGTATTATCTTATGGTTCGATAGTTCAGAAGTCCAACATGGATCACACAGGGCTAAAATCAAGGTGTGGCAGGGCTGCATTCTTTGCAAAAGACCTGGGGAAGTATCTATTTGTCTGCTTTTTCCAGCTTCTAGAAGTCGGCACATTCCTTAGTTCATGGCCCCTTTCTTCATCTTCAAAGCCAGCAATGGCAGTTGAGTCCTTCTCACATTGCATCACTTCACTCTGACCTGGTTTCTCTCATCACATCTCTGACTCTCTTGCTTCCTCTTCCATTTTTAAGGACACTTTCGGTTATATTAGATCCACCTGGGTAATCCCGGCTACCCTCCCTGTCTTAAAGCCAGCTAATTAACAGCCTTAATTCTATCTGCAATGTGAATTCCCTTTTGCCAGGTATCTTGCTAACATAGTCAGATATATAGTCAGATAACATAGTCCTAGGGATCAGGATAGGGACTTCTTTAGGGAAGTGTTATTCTGCCTCGCACGGCTATATAAATTTGTCAATCTGTAAAGCACTAAGGGTCTAGGACGGAGGACAGGTAATTTTGATGGGAGAAAAGAAAGGAGGGAAAGGAGGGTTGTGACAGTGGCATTTGCTGACATTAAATGAAGTGACATGTAAACACTGGGAGTGCCAAAAAAAATGTACACATTTTAAGAGATTTATTACTTTCCGAAGTTGAATTGAATTACGGTAGCAATGTGTACTCAAAATGTTCACTCAAAAGATGGTGTTACAATGAGATACCACCTCACTCCAGTCAAAATGGCTATCATCAATAAATCAACAAACAACAAATGCTGGCGCGGATGAAAAAGGGAACGCTAGTGCACTGTTGGTGGGATTGCAGATTAGTGCAGCCACTATGGAAAACAGTATGGAGATATCTCAGGAATCTGAAGATAGAACTACCCTATGATCCAGTAATTCCACTCCTAGGCATCTACCCGGAGAAATCCAAAACTCCAATTCAAAAATCAGTATGCACTCCTATGTTTATTGCAGCACTTTACACAATAGCCAAGATATGGAAACAACCGAAATGCCCATCGGTAGACGACTGGATTAAGAAGCTGTGGTACATTTATACAATGGAGTATTATGCAGCCATAAAGAAGAAAGAAATCTTATCATTTCCAACAACATGGATGGATCTAGAGAACATTACGTTAAGTGAAATAAGTCAGAAAGAGAAAGACAAGTACCACATGATCTCACTTATATGCGGAATCTAAAGAAAAGAATAAGTGAATGAACTAATCAGAAACAGTTTTGGGGACAAAAAGGAAAAAACCGAGAGTTGTTAGATGGGCGGGGGGGGGGGGAATAAGGGGAAAGGTGAAGGGATTAGGAAGCAGCTGGTAACCACAAGATGGCCTCAGGGTTTTTGAAAATTAATTTGGGGAACGTATTCAATAATGTTATAAAGATTTTGTTGGGTATCCGATGGACATGTGTCCTATTTGGGAGACCACCTCAGGGATACTGTGGATGCCTGATCATGGCATTGTACACCAGAAGCTAAACAATAATGAATGCCAACTATAATTTTATATATATAATGTGATGGCTTGGTGTGAGGTCGGAGGGATAGTGGATGGGGGAAGGGGGTTCACAGTGTGAGGGATATAAATGATGAACGTCTACGTATTACCTTGTCTTGTACACCTGAAACTAATAAAAAAAAAAAGATGGTGTTAATCAAATGAATGCTAGTGTCATTTATTGTATTACAACTTTAATACAGTTTTTCCTTTCGTAAAATGTGTATACATTTTTTTTGGCACGCTCTGTAGTTAGTCTAGTACCTGGCTCACAGAAAGCACTTGGTAATTAATAGCCATTATTATTATTATTACAATTATTATTACTACTGCTACTGCTACTCCTACTACTGAAAAAATGTCTGACAAGTTGTAGTCAGTATATAAAGTAACATTTATGGTGACAAACTTTTGCAAAGATATCTGAACTGAACTGGAATAGCATTACGTACTTTTAAACCAAATGTTATCAGTATTCCGAATACGGTATGGACTGAATGTATGTGTCCCCCTCACATTCCTATGTTGAAATCTAATCCCCAATGTGATGGTATTAGGAGGAGGGGCCTTTTGGAGGTGATTAGGTCATAGGGTGGGGCCCTCATGAAGGGGATTAGTGCCCTTAAAAAAGAGACCAGAATATAGTCATGAGGATGTAAAGCACAGCGTAGGGAATATAGTCAATAATATTGTAATAACTAAGTATGATGTCAGGTGAGTACTAGACTTACCAGGGGGATCACTTCGTAAGTTATATAAATGTCTAATCACCATGTTGTACACCTGAAACTAGTATAATATTGTACGTCAACTGTAATTGAAAAATAAAAAAAATGTTTTTTTAAAAAAAAGGAGAGAGAGAGAGACCAGAGAGCTAGCTCCCTCTCTTTCAGCCATGCGCGGGCACAGTGAGAAATAGGCAACCTAGAAGAAGGGCCTCAACAGAACTTGACCATGCAGGCCTCCTGATCTCAGACTTCCAGCCTCCTGGAAATAAATCTCTGTTGTTTATAGGCCAGCCAGTCTCTGGTAATTTACGGTAATTTGTTTTAGCAGCCCAAACTAAAACACGATTGCCATTTCACATTTATCAGTAAAACATATGTATATTTGTTTTCGAAATGCTCTCAACATAGATATCTGAAGTGACATAGGGAAACAGTCTGATGCTTCTTGCCTGTGCCTTTTATTGTATTTTATTTTCAGGGTTTGGAGGGTTTTTGTTGCTGGTGGTGGTTCTTTTGTTTGCTTGTTTTTGGTTGCTTTCCCTGATATGAAATCTTTAGAGAGTTCTGTAGACAGAGATACCGAGATTGATTTAGGTAGGAGAATGTTCTGCTAGTGCCGCTGTGACTCACAGGCGTCTCTGACACTGGTTCTAGTGCAGCCACTTCCTTAGCTTTAGTATCCTCAGTTTGCCGGGAAACAGAGTCAGGGGAAACATAGCTGGATCCTAGGAAGGTTTAAACGGAGACGAAAATAAAACAAGCTCTGCAGCCTGAGATTTGTGCTTCTGAAAATGATGTGGCTCCTTTTCAGTAGGACAGAATTTAATGACTTTCGTTTAACGGACAAAGAGGTCATCTAATCGTGCGGGGAGAGCACACTTTTGGCTGTCTGGAGATCCAGTAGTTAGCTCACTGTGTTCTCTTAGTATTTGTGGGACCCACTTTGAATAAGTCACTCAGAAATCTTTCATTGACACTTATCCATCTGTAAATAAATAGTTTTTTAAAGTTACCAACTCATTCATTCAACAAAATTTTACATAGATGGTGTGCCAAGTTATTGTAGTGTAGTAGAGAAACATATGTTCATGTGTATTCATATGTATGTTTATATGTATTTTTTTATTTAAAAATTTAATTTGAGCATGTTAAATTTGATGGGAAAGAGGCTATTTTACTCATCGAAGTGGCAAAAGGCAATGTAAAGCACCTAGAGGAAAAGGGAAGATTTGCCAAATTTAGGTACAATAAGATAAGGAAGGGTTAACATAAAGGCAGGACTAGGCCCTCATGTGTGGTTGGATTGTGTATCATATAATTGCAAAGCGCATTACATCATGTGGAACAATAGTGGCCAGAGGGAACCAGGGAGGTCGGAGGGGAGGAAACAATTGTGCCTGTAGGTGCCCTGTGCCAGACTCTGTGCTGTTCATCCATTGTCTCACTTGACCTTTACAATAACCCTACAACATAATTTCATTATCATCATTTTGCAGAAGGTAGAATCGTTGGGGTTGACATCTGCCTGATTTCAAAAGATTTCAGACCCTTGCGCCTTCCCTAATACCACAGCTGATGTTTATCGAGCACTCACTAGACACCGGGCTTCTCATGAGACTAGTAGCTGTGTTATCTGCATTTAAGATGGAGAAATCGAACATTTAGAGATGGAGATGGAGAAAGGGAAGGTCAGTTATCTGAGTTACACAGCTGGGAGAAGCAGGAAGCCTTTTTGAACAGTGAGATTCCATGAGATCACTCTCATCTACTCTGCTAGCACCCTCACACTGAGGCTCTCTTATTTATCATCATTACGCTTGGGAATGAAAGACAATAGATTTATCTCTGTTAAATCACCTCTTTTGAATCTAAGGGAAGGGCTACTAACAACTGTAAGGCCTGGGGTAGGGAGTACAAATAAAGCCTATAGACCTTATCATTAAAAGCAATAAATCACGTTAACAATTAAGTACAACACAGTCTCTCCTTCTACCCTGACAAATACATCTGCATAATGATCTGGAAGTCCAAGTTCTTGGGATCCTCGGAAATCCTTTCCACTGGTGGTTGTGGGGAAAATTGTCGCCCCTCCCTGCCCTTGGCCTGCCCTCTTCTCTTCCTACTCATAGCTCATCCCACGCTGAAGGGCTTCAGACTCATGCATGTGGACACCCAATCCCATATTCAGGTGCCATCCATGCCCCCTGCAAGCAGCTTGGTTACTTGTCAGGTATAGAGGTGTCTTCAGTAGGACAGGCCTGGAGTAGAGGTCCACAAAGACTCAGAAGTGGCCTTGGGACTTTGGGGGCAGGCTCTGGCTAGCACATCCCTTTGGCTCTGCTGATGCCTCACTCTGTGGGATGCAGTATGGCTGGGGAGGTCCATATATGAGCCCTCTACAATCCAGGGCCCGGGCAGGGAGCATCTTATATCTAAGAGTGGCAATGGGGAGGGGACAGGAGTTAAAGCTGTAGTCTTTGATTAGTACTTTATTCAAATGACCACTAATTCAGGACCATGTCTTAGAAATGTCTTTATCCCTGGGAGTAAACCAATTCTTCTCATTCCCTACTTTCCTCACCCCCAACGTTACACCCATGCCATCAATTTTGTGTTCCCCACTCCTGATTAGTGATGTCACCACTGCATGATGACGCTGCCATCTTCCTCACAGTACACCATCAGCACCATATCCTTTTGGTCCCAGCTCCTCCCCTCTGATCTCACCAATGCTACCTTGGTGGAAGCATCTCCTGTTGTGTCTTCTCACCTCCTCCATCTCTCCCCACTCCCAAATCTGCCCGCCACACCCATGCCACAGGTCGCTTGCAAGCCTTCTATCACTAGTCCATACAGCACCATTGTACAATTAGAAGAAGGGGACCCTTCCTCCTGGAATTCACAGCCCACAGATGGACAAGCAGAGTATGGGCTGGATTTCCACCCTTTTTTCTCTCCTTCAGCCCTGCACCTCCAGCAGTAACTAATATGCACTGCCATATGGGGTAGCATTGCTTCCTTGTGAAACAGCTTTCAAAGATGCTCTAAGGTAAAGTTTACACTCAGCAGGACACACAGAACTGCTTTTCCAGCTCTTCTCTTCTCCCCAGCCTCCTAGGCTGGATGGGCTGGACGCTCCTACAGCACGGCTGTGGAAGTTACCTAACTATCCCATGACAATTGTTCCTTCTTCTTAAGGTGCCTTCTCTTTCCTCTCACTATGGTGAAAGCTTGTTCTTCCCTCAGGAACTAGTTCAGATGTCATTGGCTTTCTGAAACCTCTTACATTTCCTGCAGGTCATTAGACTTCTGGGCCCATTGCCTTGGTAAATGCTTTGATTGTGAAATTGATTGTATTGTCCCACATTTATGTGTTTCCACGTGTACATGCTACACAAAGCACAATTCAACAACCAAAAGTAATTAGAAGGGAGTCCTGGTCTTGACTTGAGTTTCTCAAGAGACACAAAAAGAAATCAAGTAGGTGTCCTCATCAATGGCTTTTGATCATCCTTTCTTCTTCCTTCACACCCTCCCTTTCTATCCTGACAAAAACCATTCCTCCTGCACTCCAGCCTGCACAGTTTTTCTTTCCTCTTCTGTTATTGTTCTTTTCCTCCCCAGCCCTCCTCCAACCTCACCCCTCTCTCCTATCACTTTATTATGTAGACTGAAATAGCTTCTTCACCAGGAAAAAAAAAAATCATTCTTTTCAGGAGAGGTAACTAGGCCATAAATTACAGGATTGTCTTTGTTGGATTAGAGATGGGCAGGTCAAATGTTGCTAGGTTATGCTGCAGTAACAAACAACCCTCAGGCCTCAGGGGCTTACTCAAATGTTTACTTATTGCTCCACAGTAGCTGTTCATCAGCTGAGTCTCTGCTTCACATGTCTTTTTTCTTATGGGATCTTGGCTGAAGAAGTAACCTGTACCTAAGACATGCATTTTTATGACAAAGGGACAAAATAATAGTAGAGTCACACACTGGTTTTTAAAATTTCTACTCATATATGGCATATATCCCTTCTGCTCACATTTCACTGACCAAAACAAGTGTCATGACCATGCATGGTAATGGGGTGGGAAATTATACTTCTCCCCCAGGATGGGGGGATGTGAGGCCATGATAATGGATAAGGTTACATAATCCTCACAAAGAAAAAGCAAATTAGGAATAATGTAATCTACTCAGGAATACCTCTTGCTATTATTCTTTGTCCTGTCACATTTATATAACACATTAGTCTTTGAGCTCTTCTAGGATGCAGGTGATACCTGGTACTGTTTTCTTTGGTTTCAGACACCTTCCATATTTTTAGGGAAGGAAGTTTCCATGAAGGTTAGCAAAGACTTGGGCAGAAGAGAGGAAAACTATGTAGGGTAGAAATTAGACCTGGGGTTGAAAATATTTCAAAATTCAAATTCAGACATCATCTTTACACTGTGATGATATTCCTGTCAGATTAACAAGCAGGATAGGTAGATGGCTGCTTATGTGGTATGTGATTTCAGAAAGAGAGAGAGAGAGAGAGAGAGAGAGAGAGAGAGAGAGAGAGAGAGAGATTCTTCCTTAAAGAATGTTTATTTTCTAGCTCCCTGAATCACTGAGGCTCCATTCAGGAAAACAAACCCAGGAATTATTTCAACAGAGAGGTTAATATGGGGAATTGGTTAAGTAAATAATAGATACTGGAGAACTAAAATGTCACAAAGGGAGCACTGAGGCCACACAGACAGTAACCACAGGAAGTGAAGCAGCTACTTCCCCCAGGGCTGGGGGAACAGAATAAAGAGGTTGGACTTAACAAAACCTAGAAGCTCCAGGGGAGCCCCCCCCTCCTCACCCCCCGAGCTGAGCCCCAGTCCTGTGGGGAGGAGATGCTACTCTGCTGATGCAGGTACCTCTGGGGTAAGGGGCACTGTAGTGGGTACAGTTTGGGGTATGTCTTAAAATATATATATATAGAAATTTGAACCAAGTGCCACGGCGTGGTTGAGGAATCATTGCTGCAACGGCATTGACAGGAACTATAGGCACACAGGAAAAACCAAGTCCCTTAACCCCCTTGTTTCCCTTTTTCAGTCTCCTGTAGTGCCCCCTACTGGCAGAACATATCAGAGAGCCAGATGCAAAGTAGAATTGTTGGCAGAATTCCAGCTCCAGCATCTTAGAGGAGACTATAGAAGTGGGAAGCTAAGAGATAATAAAAAGTACACTCTCTCAGACCAGGAATTTTACAATTTGAACTTTAAATCCTTTGGCTAAGACTTCCTGTGTCTAAAATTAAAATGTCCCTGGGAAAAATGAAGAATTTAACGTTATTCTTCATTTACACACCATTATGAATAAGTCTACTAGATCTCTTCTAGAGAGTTAAAAATTAAGCTGAGGTGGAAAGAAGAGCCATAGAGGGCTACTCTGGCTGTAGTGGGGAGAGATAGAGGGGGCCATTAGGATGGTAAATGTGGGGGGAAAAGGTCAGAAATGAAAAAAGAAGACAGGGATTATGGAAGATAAATTTTACCAACTTTTAAATTTTGTAGATAATTGGCAGAATTTCTAGGTCTTTGCTGATCACAGCAATATAATGGACTGCAGGAAAGTAGATAGATCTCTCCCTTCAGCTCTGTCCCTCTAATACTCAGGCCGAGTCAGCTCCAACAAGGAAATATTAAAACAAGACCTGGGACCAAGACCAGACTAAGACAGTAGCAGTGAATGAGTCACTGAATAACCTATATATGCAGTGACAATTGTCTAAGTAATCCAGGTAAAAATTATTATTGACTGAATTTCAGTAACACCCTAATTATTTGAAAGCTGAGGCCTGGGTTATTCTTAACTGGATTTTTTTCTGTTCTGAGGATTAATTAGGAAATCACACATGTTTCCACACCTGTTTTTATAGATTGGTAAAAAAACTATTTTTTCTTCATTCTGACTCACTTTTACTTAGCAAATAAAAATGATCTCTAATAAATGTGTATATTCCAGTGCTTCCATGTTTTCATTCTGAGTAGCCATTTCAGTTCCGTCAGCGTCAAGCACCAATTCAGTGACAGGCACCGTGTGGGACGGGACAAAGATGAAGGAATTACAATTTCTGCTCTTAAGGGCTAGTGGTTGAGCTCACACAAGTTCTGTTTGGGATCACAGGGTCTGAGGTGAGCGGGGCCTGATCCCCAAGTCTCCGCTCTGCAATTCACAAACTATATGATTCTTAGCTTCAATATCTTCATCTGTGAATTGGGAGTTAGAGTAGTACCCAAATAATATTAGGAAAATTAGCAACGCCGTGTGTAAATGCCTATGGTAAATTTTCAATAAATTTGTCTGTTATTATTAATGTACAAACCTGATATATAAGCAGATATTTTAACATGTGTGAGTTCTATATGTATTCATTTTCACTGTTCATTGCTAAAGGTGGAGATAGTTTAGGAATGGTTTGAATTATTGCCAATTCCAGGATATTACTTTTTTTCTTTTCCTCTTTTCTCCTCTTTCTTTTAACATTCCTTCCTTTTCTCCCCCATCCTTTCCTCTTCCTGCCTCTTCTTCCTCCAGAATTATCCAGACAATTGTCCACCTCCCTGGTTCCCTTGGTTCTGTGTATACTTAGCCAATATCAGAGGGAGTGTGTAGCCTACTGTGTCTTACCAACAGATTTTCAATGACCGCATATCCCCTTGTTAGGTAACTGACATTTAAAAATGTTGTTCAACCAACGATTCTCCAAGCCTTTTCTACCATGATGCATGCTAATGTTTACTTATTCAACACACTTCTTTGTGCTTTCCTGCTCCCCTAGGAAGCACATTAGAATATATGGGAGTAAATTGGTGTTATTATAAAGGTGCTCCAAATCAATTCTAATCCATTCTAATATATTGTTTTTTAAAAATATCCCCAAATTTAGACACTTTAGCCATTATTAGTGTCAAAGTAATTGCCACACACCTTATCATTGATCATGTCACATCAGGATATTGTGACACATGGATGAATTGGACTCCCAAATTTGACTCTTGCTCTTTCTTAAGACCTGTCCAAATCTACGCTCCAGAAATGCCACCCCTACCATATTTCCCTGAAAATAAGACCTAACTGGAAAATAAGCATTAGCATGGTTTTTCAGGATGCTAGTAATATAAGCCCTACCCCCAAAATAATCCCCAATTAAGATCGTCAGCCACACGGATGCATTTAGTATGTCCATTGCAACACACGACAGACGTATTGATTTATAAAATAATAATATTAATATAAAATTAAATATAAGTAGATATTATTGACATTAATACTTAAAATAAATGATGATATAAATTATAATTATTTGTAAATACCCAAGCGTGTGCCTTTGGACTAGAGGTAAACACCTATGTAAACAGATGAACTCGAGACTATTGCCGAATGACCAACAGAGTACAGACACAACACATAAATAACGTGCACTTGATAATGAATGGATGTGGTTGTGTCTCATATGAATCTTCATAATTCAATATGTCGTGTGTTATAATGGACATACTTAATGCACTCGTGTGAAATAAATAAATATTTTCTGAATTTTGGTGCCTGTAATTTTTTGTCACTTTTGTGTGGACCATCATTCTTAACTGTCATCATTTTTGTTGCCACTCCTGTCTCGTAAGTCTTCAAATAGCACTTGATTTCATGGTAGATTTAAAGGGAGTAATATTTTGATCCCTAGACAAGATGAATGCAAAAAGAAAGAGCTGTTCCGTCGAGTACAATAAAGGAATCGTGGAGGACTCTCAGGGCAAGAATCTTACGTCTTTCTGCAAAGAGAAGAAGTTGGATCTCCGAATGTTCTGAAAATGGTGAGCAGAGTACAATAACTTCAGTCAATAGGTGGACAAAGGAAATACTAAGAAGCGCAAGTGTGGGTCAAGTCGGCAACCATTATTTCCTGAGCTGGAAGACATCATCTGTGAATGGATTGCTGACAGGAGAGCAAAGGCTTTGGTTGTGTGCAGGGCTGATATTCAAGCATTTGCCCTTGCAATGGCACCACAGTTAGAAATCTCCCCAGAAGAATTCAAAGCATCACAACACTGGCTGGATGGCTTCCTTCAGAGATATGAACTGTCTCTAAGAACAACACTGTTCAAGTTGGAAGATGCTGAAGTTATGAAACGTGCACTTGCATTCAAGTCTTTTGTTGATGGCATCGACTTTTCTAAATACCAGCTCTCCAACATGATTGCTATGGATGAAACTGTAGTGTTGATGGGCCAAGGATCTCAAACAACAATTGATCAGAGGGGTGCCTCGTCAATCTACATTCTCTCCACTGGTTACAAAAGTGCATGTGTTACCTGTATTTTGGCAATTCGTCTGTATGTAAAGAAAGCCCCACCTCTAATCATCACTAAGGGCAAGAAAGATAAAAGTTGAACATGTTTCAGGCATTTATGTTCTTGAAACCAAAAAGCCTGGTGCACACAAGCAGTTATAAGGAAGTGGGTCGATTTAATGCTGCCACTTGTTTTGCAAGGTGGCCAAAGAAGTCTGCTAGTCTGGGATTCAGCCAACACTCACTGCACTAAAGACGTGAAGAACTTCCTTGCAGAGAGAAGAATAGACCAAATAATGATTCCTGCAGGAATGACTGCCTATCTCCAGATTCTTGATATTGCAATAAACAAGCCATTCAAGGACGATTTGTGCATAGAAATCAATGACTACATTGAAAATAGAATGGAGAGAAATCAGCGTGGAAACTTTGTGAAGCCTAGCCTGCAAGAGGTAGTGACTTGGGTAAAGAATTTACAGGATAAAATTACTGACAGCTGTGTTGCCAATGCACTACGAGCAGGCACAAGAAATGCTGGACAAGAAGTGCTCATTTAAGGAGAGCTCTATTGCTGGACATGAGAGATTGGGGCCAATGGTTCTACAGGAAATGGAGTCGCAAGAAATTCAAGCCGGAACTCGGGGTTTGGAGAGTTATGACAATGTTCCAGAAGAAGGTGACATGACTGTATTTGAATAAATGTAGATTGTTGTACATGAAAAAATAAGACATCCCCTGAAAACAAGCCCTAATGCGTTCTTTTGGAGCAAAAATTAATATAAGTCTTATTTTCGGGGAAATACAGTAGGTGTGCTCTTGCTTGAGAACATGTGCATATTACAGTGTTGTTTATAATAATAAAATGTTGGAAATAGCCTAAATACCCACCAGCCAGAGAATGAACAGATGAACCACAGTGTCCTCGTACAATAGACTTGTAAGCAGAAGGCATATGACTGTACTCGAGCTCCTTGTATCACATGAATGAGCCTCAAATGGTTGCACAGGGAAAGCTGGTTACAGGAGAATGAGTACAGCATGATACCATTTCTGTGAAGATTTAAAACATACAATATAATGATGTGTATGTAGGAATACATACACATTAGGGATTATAAAACATTTCTGACAGTGATTACTTCTGGGGGAGGGACTAAAATTGAGAAGCCCACAGGGGACTTCAAGTACATCTGCAAACTTTTATTTCCGAGTTAGCGGGTACATATGTGTTTGATATCATTCTCAATACATTTTTTGTGTGTGTCCGAAATATTTTATTAAAATACATTTATTAAAAGACCTTTCAACCCCTGATTTCAAAGTAGCGGGTACTTATTTATTGGGGCATGTTAGAACTATGAGGCTCAGTAATCTTTATAAAAAATGAGCTAATAATAAAATCATAAAACTACAATTTACGAGCCCACTGTGTACATGAGAACACTACATACAATACCTCCTAATCTGCACACCTCCCTCTGAAGTGGGCGTTGTTGAGGTCCCATTTGAAACATAAGGATACTGAGTCTTAAAGAAGTTACTTTCCTAAATTCAAACAGTACAGTTGACCCTTGAACAACATGGGTTTAAACTGCACAGATTCACTTATACACAGATTTTTTTCAATAAATACTGTAAATGTGTTTTCCTTATGATGTTCGTAATAACATTTGTTTCCGGCTTTGTTGTAAGTATACAGTATATACTACATATAACATACGAAATATGTGTTAATTGACTGTTAATTCGTAAGGCTTCCAGTCAACAGTAGGCTTTTAGTAGTTAAGCTTTTGGGGAGTCCAAAGTTATATGTGGATTTTTGACTGCATGGAGAATGGAGGTTAGTGCCCCTAACCCTGGCATTTTTCAAGGGTCAGCTGTACTTGGCAGAATCAAGATTTTAACCCAGGTTTGTTTTACCTTAAACCAATAAAGTAGATGTTATTATATCAGCTCTTAGGCTCAGAAAAAATTTCCATCTATCCGTGAAGCAGCTCCAAAATTATGAGAAAATACGTTTCTGTTCTTTAAGCCTCCCAACCCAGAGTACTTTGTTATAGCAAACTAATACACATATCTATTGTAGTTCACTCGTGATGATAGTTGGACTGTGTATACAATTCTATATCCAGACAAATTCCTTTTCTCAGAATTTTAAAAGTCTTGCTCTTTTGATTCTAAAATTCAATACTGCTGCAGAGAACTTCAAAAACATTCCCGTTTCTCATTCTCTCTCTGTAACTTGTTTTCTTTTCTGTGGAGGCTAGCATCATGAGCTCTTCGTCCCCAGGGCTCTGAAATATCCTAGTGATGATCTTGATGTGGTTCTGTGTTCATCTATTGTAATGGGGACTCTGTGGACATTTTCCTCTTGAATACTCTTTCAGTTTAGGAAAATTTTGTTGCGTAATTCTTGAATTTTGTGGATTTATTCCTTCTCTTTCTGGAATTCCTATTTTTCAGATATAGGACTTCCTGAGCTGATCCTCTTGTGTCCTTGTATTTTCTCCATTTTGCATAATATGTAACTGAGAGATTTCCTCAACTTATTTTTAATTCTTTGAGTTTTAATTTCTGCTCTCGTTTTGTTTTAGTTTTTAAGAGCTATTCTCATAATGTTTTGGCTTTTTAAAATCATATTTTCCGTTTTTTTATAATTCAATTATCTTAATTCTCTGAGCATAATGATTTTTTAAATTGAGGTATAATTGACATATAACATATTAGTTTCAGGTGTACACCATAATGATTATATTTGTATATATTGCAAAAGGATCACCACCACAATAAGTCTAGTTAACATTTGTCACCATACAGTTACAGGGTTTTTCAATGATGAGAACTTTTTTTTTTTAATTGGGGAACAGTGTGTACTTCCAGGACTTTATTCCAAGTCAAGTTGTTGTCCTTTCAGTCTCAGTTGTGGAGGGCGCAGCTCAGCTCCAGGTCCAGTTGCCATTGCTAGTTGCAGGGGGCGCAGCCCACCATCCCTTATGGGAGTTGAACCGGCAACCTTGTGGTTGAGAGGACACCCTCCAACCAACTGAGCCATCCGGGAGCTCAGCGGCAGCTCAGCTCAAGGTGCCGTGTTCAATTTTAGTTGCAGGGGCACAGCCCACCATCCCTTGCAGGACTCGAGGAATTGAACTGGCAACTTTGTGGTTGAGAGCCCACTGGCCCATGTGGGAATCAAACCAGGAGCTTTCGGACTAGGTGCATGGAGCTCTAACCCCCTGAGCCACCAGGCCGGCCCCGATGAGAACTTTTAAGATTTACTCTGTTAGCAGCTTTTAAATATGCAGTATAGTATTATTAACTAAATTAACCATGCTGTGCATTACATCCCCAATACTTATTTATTTTACCGTATAACTGGAAGTTTGTACCTTTTGACTCCCTTCTCCTATTTTGCCTACCTCCCCCCTCAACCCTCTACCTCCTACCTTTGGCAATCACCAATCTGTTCTCTGTGTCTGTGAGCTTGTTTGTTTGTTTGTTTGTTTGTTTGTTTGTTTGTTTAGATTCCACATATAAGTGAGATGATATATGTCTTGTGTAACTTGTTTTCTTTTCTGTGGTGGTACATGGTATTTGTCTTTATCTGACTTATTTCACTTAGCATAATACCCTCAAGGTTTATCCATGCTGTTGAAAATGGCAAGATTTTCTTCTTTTTAATGGCTGAATTCTATTCGTGTGTGTGTGTGTGTGTGTGTGTGTGTGTGTGTGTGTGTGTGATATTTATCCATTCATCCTTAAAGGACACTTAGGTTGCTTCTATACCTTGGCTACTGTAAATGATGATGCAATGAATATGGGGGTGCAGATATTATTTCAAGTTCGTGTTTTCATTTCCTTTAGTAAATATGCAGAAGTGGAATTGCTGGGTCATATGTAGTTATATATTTTTAAATTATGGAAAACATAATGTTTTCCATAGTGACTGTACCAGTTTACAATGCAACTAACAGAGCACATGAGTTCCCTTTTCTCCACATCCTCACTTTTTTTTGATAATATTTCTCTTCTTTTTGATAATAGCCATTCTAACAGGTGTGAGGTTATATCTCATTGCGGATTTAATTTGCATTTCCCTGATGATTAGTGATGTTGAACCATTAGTATGTCTTCTCAGGGAAAATGTCTATTCACATCCCCTGCCCATTTTGTTTTTAAATTGGAATGTTTGGGTTGTTTTGCTATTGAGTTGTGAGTTCTTTATATATTTGGTTATTAACCCCTTATCATATATATGATCAGCAAATATCTTCTCCCATTCCATGGGTTGCCTTTTGGTGTCTAATCCAAAAAATTATCACTAAGACTGATATCAATGAGCTTACCACCAGCTTTCTTCAGGGGTTTTATGGCTTCATGTATTATATTCAAATTTTTAATCCATTCTGAGTTAGTTTTTATGTATGGTATAAGATAAGTTTCATACTTTTGCATATAGTTGTCCAGTTTTCCCAACACCTTTTATTGGCGAGACTGTCCTTATTGTATGTTCTTGGCTAGACCATAAATATTTAGGTTTATTTCTGGGCTCACTATTGTGTTTCTTTGATCTTTGTGTCTGTTTTTATGCCATTGCCATGCTGTTTGGTTACTAAAGCTTTGTAGTATAGTGTGAAATCAAGGAGCATGATGCCTTCAGCTCTGTTCTTCTTTATCAAGACTGCTTTGGCTATTCAGGTTCTTTGTGATTCCATACAAATTTTAGCATTGTTTGTTTTATTTCAGTGGAAGATGTCATTGGTATTTTGAGAGGGATTGCATTGGATCTGTAGATTGTTTGGGGTAGTATGGATATTTTGAAATATTAATTCTTCCTATCCATAAGCATGGAATATCTTTCCATTTATTTGTGTCATCTTCAATTTCTTTCACCAGTATCTTATAGTTTCAGTGTACAGGTCTTTCATCTCCTTGATTAAATTTATTCCTAGGTATTTCATTCTTTTTGATACAATTATAAATGGAATGTTTTTCTTAATTTTTTTCCTGATAGTTCATTATTAGTGTACAGAGATACAACATATTTTTATATATTAATTTGGTATTCTGCAACTTTATTGAATTTGTTAATTCTAACAGTTTTTTGGTTGAGTCTTTAGGGTTTTCTATATATAATATCATGATATCATGTCATCTGCAAATAGTGACAGTTTTACTAATTCCTTTCCAACTTGAGCGCCTTTTATTTCTTTTTCTTGCTCAATTGCTCTGGCTAGAACATCCAGTAGTATGATGAATAAAAATGATGAGAGTGACATCCTTGTCTTTTTCTGATCTTAGAGGGAAAGCTTTTAGCTTTTCACCATTGAATATGATGCTAGCTGGGGGTTTGTCACGTATGGCCTTTATTCATCATGATTTTTTAGTAGGTTTTAATTGATTTCTTCAGATACCTAGTAATCTTTGGTTGACTATAGTTAAGAATAGGAAATACAAAACTTGAATGTAAGTGCAAAGTAATAGGTGGGGCCTGTCCACGGAGGGCTTCATCGTAAGAAAAACTGGGTGGTTTCATTTTGGAGTCTCTAATGTCACTGCCTTTAGATCTTTCATCTTAGACAGATCAGATTCCCCAGAGAAGGATTTGCCAGTCTTCTGCCTGGAAAGTCAAGGCCTGGCTGCCAATATTCTGTAGCCTAAGTGGATGATGATAGCTGGATGCCAGGATACAAATATTCACTCGATCCTTCAGTTTTCACTACCCTAACTATGCCTGATGTTTTACAGTTTAGAGACTGCATTATCTTATGAAAACAAAACAAAAACAAAACTCCAGTCATCTGGTAGAGTACAAGTGAGGATATGGGCACCTAACATCTTCCTACAAAGCTTTTAACCAGTACCTATTTTAACATCCATTTCATCCCACTTCTAGAGGTCACTGGTATCCCAGGTCTAAAATTTTATGAGATTTTTGTAGCATAAATATGATTGTTCTTGGTTTTTCCCAAGAGCTGGTTTAGGATTCTTAGTTTTCTGGTCCCCTAAATCTGTTACTACGTATCTGTCTGCTTTTCACATTCCAACATTTTGTTGCTATTGTCTTTTGTTATCTTTGTTCTTGGAGGGTTTATACCTTTATTTAAGCACACACAGATGTGTACACGTACACACACGCTTTACTATTATTCTTATAGGGTTTTGAAAGAGAGCAAAATTGAAGGCAAGTGTTTAATTCTCCATCTTTATCTGGAGGTCTCAAGAGGAAATATTTCTTAACTTCTATTTAACATTCAAATAGCAAAGCTGATATCATGAAGTAGAGTTAGAAATGACCATTGGAATAAGAAAATGCTCCAATTATTTTATATTCCACGAGCTTATCACCTTAATCCTAAAATGAGGCTTGAAAATCTTTACCAAACAGTCAGTACTCTGAATATTATATGTTTAGTCTGATAATTATCTCATCCTTTTACTCATAACAAGTCTACTTAAGAGAAAAAGTTAGTTATTGTACTGCGGTTGCCTAAAGCCCAGAGAACTCTCAAAATAGGCCTTGTCACATAAAAAATTAATTGGTTGCTTTGTTCCTACTTAAATTTTCATTAATTTGAGGATGTAATTTAAGTGACAGTTAACTGTATCACCTTTGCTTCTCCTTGTTAAAAAGGAAATTTTTATTTAAAACCCAATTAAGAAAGTTTCCTGAAATATTTATTTTCAGGCTTCTTTACATTGGCAGTCTTGGGGCAGTATTTCAAGTGCGCAGGAGTGGAAGCTACAGAACCTGGGCCTAGGCTCAGAACTCTCACAAAATTACTTCTGCCACATTCTGTTGATTAAAGTCAGTCACAGGTCCCTCTCGGATTCAAAGGGTGAAGAGATACACTACCTCTTGATGGAAGAAGCAAAAAGTTCCAAAGGAATATGTATACAGGAATGTGAAGAATTGCGGCCATTTTTCACAGTCTACCACAGTCTTCCCTCTGGCCATCATTTATTTTCATTTCACCCACATAGAAAATATATTCATTCCTATTCTAGGATCCCCGAAGGTCTCATCCCAATATGGCATCAGGCTCAACATCCGGGATCTCATGTTCCAACATTAGGTTCCATTGGGGATGAGAGTTCTTAGAAGCAGCTCTTCAGGTGAGGTTCTTGAGCCAGAGAACTGTTAATGAAATAAGACCAGTTAATTGCCCCCTACATTTCCAAGAGACAGTGAGGAGATGGGCACAGGATAATTACAATAGATGCTTCCATTAAAAATGGAGACCGAGGGGCCGGCCCGGTGGCGCAGGCGGTTAGAGCTCCGTGCTCCTAACTCCAAAGGCTGCCGGTTCGATTCCCACATGGGCCAGTGGGCTCTCAAAAAATAAATAAATAAATAAATACTCAGATATTAAAAAAAAAAAAAAAAAAGTAAAATCTTAAAAAAAAAAAAAAAATGGAGACCGAGACGCGTGTAGCCATCACTGATGGATAGCACCTCTGGCATCCAGCGAGGCACAGAGGCACCTCTGCTCCAGGGCTAAGAAACATGCCTTCATTAGTGACCTGGGTCTATTTCCTGCTTTGCCATATGCCTTGGGTTTGTTTTTTTTCAGTTTATGGAGGTCAGTAATGTGACTGTAATTCTGAAATAATTGTACAGCACCATCTATAAGGAAATAAATGCTTCTTGAGAAAGATAACTACTTGAAGTTTTAAACCATGGAGATTTTCATTCCTTTGAGGATACTTGTTTATCAATCTCAGAAATTCCATAAAATAGGTGTTAAACAAAGTTTCAAAAGCTTCTTTGTTGCCTTTGTTTCCCCCAAAGTAGTATCACATACGAAGCATCATGATAGAATAAACTGATTTTCAGAATTTTACAAGTTAGGGAAAAAAATGTAAAATTTATCTATAACGTAATCTGACAATTTCTGGAATGTTCAGTGGGCCTCTGGGTAATGAAGAACATGTGGTCTGCTTAGTCCCTCAGGCCCTAGAGTAGGGAACAAGGCAGTCCAAACCCTACCCTCAGAAAGTCTTCATTCTAGGGAAGAAGGGGGGCAGATAAGAACATGGAGACACATCTCCCCTTACCTGTACGCTAATAAAAATTTTGGAGAGTAAAACATAAGAAAATGAAAGAAGGTTATGGCGAGAGAGAGAGAGAGAGAGAGAGAGAGAGAGAGAGAGAGAGAGAGAGAGAGAGAGAGAAAGTGACTTGTGGGGCTGGAGAGTGAATGTCTAGCTGGATCGTAAGGTGATAAATTTAAGCTGATACAAAAGTTGTTCAAAAATCTGGGAACATCGTGAGCAAAAGCCCTTGGCAATAACAGTCTGGGTTATTTCCAAGGACAGAAAAATGAGCAGTATAATGGTTTACAAGGGGTAAGAGGAGGAAGAGAGGAGGAGATAAGGTTGTTGGTGTAGGCAAGAACCAGACCAGGTAGGAGCATGTAGACCATGGAAAGGAGCTTTATTCCAAATCTATGAGTAGTCATTGAAGAGAGAGGGATAGATTTTATTTATGTTTTAAAAGATCATTGCTATGTAGAGAATGAACTAAAGGGAGAAAGAGTGAAATGAGAGAATAGTTCAGAGGCTATTGCAATGGTCCTAGAAACAACTTCAAAGCAAAAGGGCGAAAGGATCAAGTTCAGGATACATTTGGGAAGAGGATCTCTAAAAATTTGATTGGATATTGGACATGAGGGAAAGAAAGAATCAAGGATGCATTTCACATTTGTGACTTGAGAAATTGGATGTGTAGCAGTACCATTTCTTTTTTTTTTAATTAGAGTTTATTGGGGTGACAATTGTTAGTAAAGTTACATAGATTTCAGGCGTACAATTCTGTATTACATCATCTATAAATCCCATTGTATGTTCAGAGTCATTTCTCCCTCCATCACCATATATTTGATCCTCTTTACCCTCATCTCCCACCTCACACCCCCTTACCTTCTGGTAACCACTAAACTATTGTCTGTGTCTATAAGTTTTTGTTTCTCATTTGTTTGTCTTGTTCTTTTGTTGTTTTGGGTTTATATACCACATATCAGTGAAATCATTTGATTCTCTGCTTTTCCTGTCTGACTTACTTTGCTTAGCATTATAATCTCAAGATCCATCCACGTTGTCACAAATGATTCTATTTCATTTTTTCTTAACACTGAATATTATTCTATTGTGTATATATACCACAACTTCTTTATCCATTCATCTATCGAAGGCCATTTTGGTTGTTTCCATGTCTTGGCCACCATAAATAAAGCTACAATGAACATCGGAGCACACGTGTCTTTATGGATACATGTTTTCAGATTTTTGGGGTAGATATCCAGGAGAGGGATTGCTGGGTCATAGGATAATTCTATTCGAAATTTTTTGAAGAACCTCCACACTGCCTTCCATAGCGGCTGCACCAGTCTGCATTCCCACTAACAGTGTATAAGGGTTCCTTTTTCTCCACAGCCTCCACCACTTGTTACTATTTGTCTTGTTGATGATAGCCATTCTAACTGGGGTGAGGTGATCTCTCATTGTGGTTTTTATTTGCATTTCTCTGATAATTAGTGATGTTGAGCATTTATTCATATGTCTATTTGCCCTTTGTATGTCCTCTTTGGAGAAATGTCTCTTCAGGTCCTCTGGCCATTTTTCAATTGGGTTGTTTGTTTTTCTGTTGTTGAGTTGCATGAGTTCCTTGTATATTTTGGATATTAGCCCCTTATCGGAGGCACTGTTTGCAAAAATCTTCTCCCATTCAGTTGGTTGCCTCTTTATTTTGTCGACAGTTTTTTTTGCTGTGCAGAAGCTTTTAAGGTTGATAGTCCTGTTCATTTATTTTAGTTTTTAGCAGTACCATTTATTAAAATGGAAAAGACTAGGGAATAAACAGATTTTTCTCTTAAGAGTGCAGATCAAGAGTTCTGTTTGGGACATGATCAGTTTGAGTTGTCTCTTAGAATTCAAATGCTATGTCAAGTAGGCAATTGGGTATATGGAGTCCAGTCATTTACCAACTAAGTTTGATGATCTATCTCAATACTTTATAGTCTCACTTTGTGACTATCTAACCCTATCCTTGGGCAATTAAGGCAAAATCACTCTCATTTTCCTGAGAAGTAACTGTGTCTCAAAGAAACTCAATGATTTCCTCAAAGCCAGACAGCTAAAGTGGAAGAGCAGGACTTGAACCCAGGTCTTCTGACAACCTATACATGGACCTGGAGAGCATTCTCACCCATCTCACACTCTTCTGCTTCAAAGGGTGATGCAGGATAAGGATCCCGTTACTGAGCCTCTGCCCAAATGCTCAACGTGTTATCCACAATCTTGGCAGTTGTTTATTTGTGCTGTCAAAATGTTTATTTGCACATGTGGCTATTTGAATTTGAATTTTAGTCAGTGAAAATTAAATAAAAATAGAAATTCACTTTCTCAATTGCACTAGCCACAGTTTTAAGTGCTCAAGAGCTACTTGTGACTAGTGGCTACCATGTTGGTAGCACAGATATAAAACATTTTCAATATCTCAGAAATTTCTGTTCAATAGTACTGGACTCCAGAAAATTCAAATTAAAGTAGTTGTGAAGAAAGTGTGGTCTTATCTTCATAGCCATGGCCTAAGAGGAGAGTTTTTAGAAAGCAATGAGTTATCTGCCTTTAAAAGCAGCACACTTTCTAATTAGCTGATTTTATACCCAGCTGTAATGAACACCTTTCCCTAATTTATACTATTGAATGTTCATGTGTTTCTCATTTTGTCTAATAAGAATAGAAATTCCTCTTAGGAGAAGAGCTGGGTTCTTTTCACCTTTGCATTCCCCTCACTCAAAATATGTACATACATAACACTTACATCCCTTCCTACCCTCTACCCACCTCCACATGCAACATCCTCAATCATTGCACATTGCTTTGCACAGAACAAGTAGAATGCTTGCTTATTAAACAAACAGCACATAGCAGTACTTTATACCACTGCTTTGGACAGTTGGCCATGGGAGAATGTATTACTAAAGAACAAATAATTACTTCTCATGGAAGTCTGTAACTAAACCTCAATTTCACAGCATATTCCTTTCCCATTTCCTCCCTTCCTGGCAAGGAGGAGATCATGAGTCTTGCCAAATGAAAACGAAGGGTTGCTTGCCTCTGGAGAGAACAGGAGCATAGAGGCCCTAACAGGGAATTGGTGGGAACTTCAGGCTCACGTTTATCCATTACTTAAGCAGAGCCTTCTTCACAGGGCAAGATAGAAGCATCCAGAAAACCCCCTTCACACACACATGTGTACAGGCAGACCTGTGCTCCCAGCAGTTCCTTTTACAAACTAATGGGAAAATTTGGAACAAGACAGATGGTTTTTGAATCCCTCCTCACCACCTGCTGGTTGTGTGACATTGTGCATGTTACATAACCCCTCCACAGGGCAGGAGAAGGATATGTAGGTTTAGAGCCTTAATCTTCCACCAATTCAGCAGTGTATTCCCCTCCTAACCACTCAGGGGGAAGGTGAGAACACACCTGCAACAGAAATTGCATTTTCCCTTTAAAATTTATTTTTAAAAATATATTTCCATTTTTATAGACAGTACTTACATGTGATAAAAATTTCCTAAGTATGTACATTGAAGTTTCCTTCCTACCTTCCCAGCCACCTAGTTCCCAGAGGCAACCAGCATTTCCGATATGTATCCTTCCATAGTTATTTTATGCATGCACAAGTGAATGTATGTGTCAGTACTTTTACAGCTATTATTTCCTTATTTGTATATGTTTGTCTTTTTGACACAAATAGCTTTGTGACTGTTTTGAACCTTGCTTTTCCCCTGCAGTGTCTTGGACATTTTTTTTTGTTTATATCTACAGTGAGCACTCTTCATCTTTTTGTTTATCCTATCCTCCACTGATGAATTATTTAGGTCATTTCCAATTTTTTTGCTATTATAACTTATGCAACAATGAACATTTGCATACATCTGTCACTTTGCACACGTGTGAGTGTATTTGTAGAATAAATTTCTAAAGGAGGAATTACTGGGTCAGGAGATATTTAGTGAGGATATATGCATAATTTTGATAGATCTGGTCAAGTAGCCCTCAGAATTTGTACTGACTTGCTGTCCCACCAGCAAAGTGTGCAAATAGAGCTGAGTTTACAGTCCTGGGTGGAGCCCTGATACCTCAGAGACTGAGCACCAAGTCTTATGTTTTTCAGAACAGCTCAGCTTCCATTGTGTGTGTGTGTGTGTGTGTGTGTGTGTGTGTGTCAGAGAGAGAGACAGAGAGAGACAGAGAGACAGAGAGACAGAGATTGATTTCATTTGAAGAAAGTTGTTTTGGCTAAGTGACTAAGAAAAGCTTAAGAACCAGGATGTAGAGAATCATCACTGTTCCTTCTCTTAGCCCTCCAGTTTGAAGGATTGACAGAGAAAATGAGATTGCTCCATACCCTACAGGAAGATCCTTAGGCAATTTGTAGAGAGAATGGTTCAAGTAGTAGCTGGAAAGATGGAGTGGGTAGAAAGATTTCCATGAAGCAAGAGTAGAGGCCAAGGTATAAGGAGATGAGATTTAGTCTCGTAAGCTCCAGTGTTAGCTAGAGTTCTCCAGAAGGTCAGCTCATTTGAGCCAACTTTGAGAGCTTGTTATGTGCCAAACCCTGTACCAGTGCTAGGAGACAGAGATGAGTGTGGCTGGTCCCTGCCTCAAGAAACTCACACAGAGAAGTCAGGCATGTAGGCAGACAAGAACTGTATAATGTCATAGAAGCAACAGCAATGACAGCTAACTCTGAGAGCTTATTGACTGCCAGATGGTGGGCTCAGCAGTACTCATCATCTCTCCTAATTCTACAAAAACCCTATGAGAAATTACAGTGTTATCCCCATTTTCACAGATAAAGAAACCGAGACTCAGAGAAGTTGAGGGGCGGTCCTAACACCACATAGTAAGTGGCAAAGCCAAGGTAGACTGAAGACTATCTCACTTCAGCATCTTAAGGAAAAGCAGGAGTGATGTTATAACTAAAATCCCATCTCTCTCCTTCATTAAAGGGTTTCTGCTTCCTTCTGTTTTTATAGCACCACATTACTTTTCAGGGTAAAGCTAGGGGCTCAGGAAGACCCTTGGAGGTAGACGTGCCCTGAGCTGAGGTTTGAAGGATGAGTGGAAGCAAAGAGAGCATTCCAAACGGAGCAACTCTTGGGCTAATCCCAAGGAAAGCCAACTTCTAGGAGTCAGGAAGTTTCTGACCCAGAAAGTCAGATGAGTGTAGTGGATTCTCTAGAGCCAGACTGCCTGAGTTCAAATCCTGGCTTTGCCTCTTACCATTATATAATCAGTGACTTTGGGCACATCACTTAAGCTCTCTGATTCTTTATTCATAAGATGGCGCTATAGAGTACTTAACCTCCTGGGTTATTGTAAGGATTGAATGAGTTAACGTATCTGGAGTGCTTAAATAGCTCCTGGCACATGCTCTGTATGAGCTGTGATCAGAAAATACAGTGAATATTTAAATTTAAAAAATATTTATTACAGTAAAAGACACATTGCCATTAATCCCCCTCAAAGTACTCCCCCTCACTTCAAACACACTTATCCCATAATTCTTGCCACTTTCTGAAGCAGTTCTGAAAGTCCTCTTTCGTGAGTGTCTAACAGCACTGTCGTGGCTACCTTGATGTCCTGAATCGATTCAAATCATTTACCTTTCATGATCATTTTGACTTTGGGGAAGAGCCAGAAGTCACATGGTACCAGACAGATCCAGTGAATAAGGTGGATGAGAACACACCGTAATGCTTTTATTTGACAGAAAGTGCCATACCAGAAGTGATGTGTGACATGGAGCCTTTCTGTTGTGATCACAAAATATAGTGAATGCTGCTGCCAAGTGCCATCCAATGGAAAGTCAAGGACCTTCAATATGGGAAGCAGCACTTCGAACCTTAGTAATAGTGTGTGACAAGTTTCAACTTGTTCGGTGCAATCGGGTGTGAGCTACAGTTGAGAGAAGGTGTGTTTTAACGTGTGCAATAAATCATCCTCTATCATGACAGTGCTCTGTGTCATGCATCACTTCTGGTACAGCAATTTCTGTAAAATAAAAACATTATAGGGTGTCCTCATCCACCTTATTCACCAAATCTGGTACCGTGTGACTTCTGGCTCTTCCCCAAAGTCAAAATGACCATGAAAGGTAAATGTTTTGAGTCAATTCAGGACATTGAGGCAGCCATGACAGTGCAACTAAAGACATTCATGAAAGAGGATTTTCAAAACTGCTTCAGAAAGTGGCAAGAATAATGGGATAAGTGTGTTGGAAGCAAGGGGGAGTTTTTTGAGGGGGATTAATGGCAATCTGTCTTTTACTATAATAAATTACCTTTTATTTAAACATTCACAGTATTGTTTGATCACACTTTGTACATTTATTCCAACTATAGTATTTCCAGGCTCCAGGTACAATGTAGATGTGAGGAAGAGGAAAACACAATTGTGAAGATTGTCTTTAGTACTTACAGAGAACTATCACATGAGCTCATAGAATGTAATGTGATGCCATAAAAGGAGAAGGAAGCAGAAAAACATGTAGTGACAGAGGGACATGGGCTTTTAAGCTTGAAATTGTCTTGTCAAGTATGGCTGTGCTTATCAGCTTTCAGTTATCATATGAAATTGTGAGTCAAAATGGGCTTTTTTTATTTGTTGTCTATTTCTTTATGACATCTTTATCTGGTGTGTCTCAAGTAAGGTGAAAAAACAGAGGAGGATAAAATAAAAGGAAGCACCTTCAATGTGTCTCTTGGTTTTTACCTCTTCCTCTTTGATACCATAAAATGTTTTCAGAAAACTCTAGAGAAAATATAAAATAAATTCTGCAGCTTCCTCATTCACCCCCGTAGCATTTATCTCTCATCCATCAAGTCAAATTACGTTTTTTCTGAGAAAAATATTCAGTAACAGAATTCAAGAGAAGTAAAAGTGAGAGGAAATTACTTCTCTAAGGAATCGGTTCATATGATTTACATGTTTTGTCTTCATATTCTCTGCCCATTCTCTCCTTTATATGTTATCCTAAACTAACATTCCCAACTCTGTTCCCAAACCAAACCCCATGTCTAGACCACCCTTTCTCTAGGCCAGTTTTATCTCTTTCTCCATCATTTGAGTGATTCTTGATAATCCTTCTTCTTAAAGAAAAACATTCAATGACAATTTTTCCAACATAAATCCCCATTACTGCTGTTCAAACACCTATACCTGTACTGTGTTACAGCCACATCTATATGCTGGGGCGACAGAAATAATGATGATTCAGCGTTTTGTCCCGAATGAGCCCACAATCTTGTGTGGGAGGAAGGCATGTCAAAGGAAGCTGATTCTGCCCACCTCCGCCCTGCGATCACGTTCATTTCCTTTATGGTTTGTCTTCCCCACTAGCCTGTAGGCCTCTCAAGGACAAAGATTTTATCTATTTTATTTACCATTATACAATCAGTACTTTACAGAGAGCCCCCAATAAACATTTGCTGAGTGAATGAATAAAAACATATAAATGGCAGTAGAGAACAATCAGTAAATTAATGTATTTTCAAGATAAGAAGCTCAGGAGAGAGTACTGAATTCTTTTGGGGGCAGGAGTGCAGTTAAAGGGGTGGGGAAATTTGCTGGGGGAGGTGACTGCTGAGTTGGATTTTGAGGACAATGGCTGTCAACACTGATATACCTTGCATGGTGTTCAACTCATACAAAGAACCCCATCAAAGATTGCTTGGTTAAACTTCACAATTTACGAAGCAATTCTACTTACAGTATCTCTAGTAGTCTACTATTCAACACATTCCTGGGAAGGGAAGTCATGCCCACTTCATGCTGGATTATATGGTCCTGGAAGCTCTATCTCTCACCTGGATAAACCTGTCAGTAGGGTAGGAACATCGACTGGAAAACCCAATGTCGGGGTGTGAGTGAAAGTCTGGATGGGCTGCTGGCTGAGAGAGAAAGCAATCAAGTACAGGCTTAGGAAAGAGGTCTCATCCAGGAAAGAACATGGGAAAAGAATGGACAGGAGTGATTTCTAGAGACTTCCCTTTCATCTCTCTCCTGAGCCAGACCAGAGCTCATTCCCTAAGTCCTGTGTCCACCATCCTAGCCAGTCTCAGATAATAAAATTCCTGAAAAATAAGGTGGTTATGACATGGGAGGCGGTGGGGTAGAAGAGAAGAGATGAAAACAAAATGAATTTTTAGTTGAATTTGTCTAATGACCTTACTGAGAAAAATAAAATGTGAGGCTTCGACTCGCTATTAGTTTATTTTAAGGTTCCTTAATTTTGTTTAGCTCTAGCTCCTTCCTGACATATAATGACGTTAAATGCTCAGGAGACTGAGAACCAAAACTACGGAGATTTGTGGGCTTCCTGCCCCTGGTGTGACCTCTGGGCTCTCATGCTCTTCTAGACATACCCTCTCTCTGCCTGATTGGAGACACCTCTATATGAGTAACACCAAACTGTATCAAAGATTTGACCCCTTGCCTCCAATTATCCTCAACTTGTGTTTTCAATGTGTGTGTGCAGCTTCATCATACACAACAAAGACACTTTCTTCAACAATGCCACAAGAAGTAGAATTGTACATCATATTTTACAAAGAATAAAGTATGAAGAAGGAAAAAACAAAATTGGTAAGTAGTATGTTAGTATAACAACCTACATTTGATTTGGGGGGACTACAGACTTTCTCCTTTCATTTTTATTAAGTTTATATCCATTCTAGAAATGCTCATCATTTATAAAGACTCTGACTTGACAGTTGATGGATAACTCACAAGTGTAAAATCTTAATAACATCTTTACGTCTCTAATTTAAATAGCATGTTATCTCATTCATGTAAGATCATGGAGAAATTCTCTCAATTCAACAAATGTTTATGGAACGCTCATTATGTGCCAGGCACTGGACTAGGTGTTGGAGAGATGAGCTCAGTTCTCTCTTGCAGCTTATGTTCAAGAGGTTAAAAGCAGACAATAGGGCCGGCCCGGTGGCTCAGGCGGTTGGAGCTCCCTGCTCCTAACTCCGAAGGCTGCCGGTTTGATTCCCACGTGGGCCAGTGGGCTTTCAACCACAAGGTTGCCAGTTTAACTCTTCTAATCCCTCAAGGGATGGTGGGCTCAGCCCCCTGCAACTAAGGCACCTTGAGCTGAGCTGCCGCTGAGCTGCCGCTGAGCTGCCGCTGAGCTGCCGCTGAGCTGCCGCTGAGCTGCCGCTGAGCTCCCGGATGGCCCAGTTGGTTGGAGCATGTCCTCTCAACCACAAGGTTGCCGGTTCAACTCCCACAGTTGCCCTGCAACTAGCAACGGCAACTGGACCTGGAGCTGAGCTGTGCCCTCCACGGCTGAGACTGAAGGGACAACTTGAAGCTGAACGGCACCCTCCACAACTGGGATTGAAGGGACAACAACTTGATTTGGAGAAAGAGTCCTGGAAATACACACTGTACCCCAATAAAGTCCTGTTCCCCTTCCCCAATGAAAAAAAATCTTTTAAAAAAAGCAGACAATAAATAAGTAAATATAATAAGTAGTATGAAGAAATTAAAATGGATGATGTTCCAGAGATAGACTGGTAAGGTGTGGGGTTGAGTTCAAACTTAGATGGAATGGTCAGGGAAAGCTTCAATGAGAAGCTGAAGTTTGAACTGACATGTAACTGAGGGAGCCAGTGTGGGAAGAAGGATGGGTGGGTGTTGCAGGTAGAGGGAGCTGTAAATGCAGAGATGAGCTGTCACACATAAATAAATTCTCCAAATAATCGCCTCCACAATTTATATTTTGGATATTTTTGTGAAAACCTTTCCATATTATATTACCAAATTATATTATATTACCAAATCTGCCTTGTTGAGCAGATTGTTATATGTCAGGAAGATTTGGGTAGCTTTGTCCTTATCGCTATCCCAGCAACATCTTTATCAATAGTTTGAATAACCACCTTTATCAGTCAGGGTCTAACCAGGAGGGAAAAGTCCCATATAATTTGAAGAAAGAAAGTTCAATATAACAAATTAACTGTGGCAGAGGATTGGGGTAATAGAGGATTGGCTAGTAAAGAGTAAGAACTCTAAAGAACAGAGGAATCGCAGATATTAGGAGCAGCCACCAACCCTAAAAAGGTTCCCCCCAACAGAGCTGAGATCCAGACCCTGTTGGAAGCAGTGTAGCTGTGGCTTCTTAGGTGGCAGAGCAGTTGGCTGGGGTTGTGTGCCAGTAGGACTCTCTGGGAAATCTGCCTGAAGGGGTTCTAAAGAAGCCTGGCACTGGAAGGTGTTACACCAGCAGCACTATTCTGTTGGCTGTTCAAGGGGATGCGTGCCCTCGGGGAGGTGCCATGTGCCACTGGTCGCCATGCGCTGCAGGAGCCAGGTGCCATAGGAGCCATGTGTTGCAGAAGCCTGCTGAGAAGAGCATACTGGTACCAGCGAGACAAACTCCTTCCTCCTCCAGTGTCCCTCCAGTGCCTTCCCCTGACAAAGCTTAACATTGTACCATCTGGCAAAGGAGAAATATTTACAAGGTTCAGCTCCATTATTGTAAAGCAGGCAAAGAATGTACATTTGGAGCAAAGGGGGCAATAAATTGATAACCAGTACATTACCTAAACAGCCTGCTCCTCAAGCTTTCAGGTGAGGGGTAGAGACTGGACGGAGGCTTTAAATATGTTAGTCATTGGAGTCAGGAGCCTAAAAGATCTCAGTGATCTAGAAATCTCAGCCAAATCCAACAAGATGACATTTAATAGTTTGTAAATGTAAAGTCTTGCACTCAGAATCAGCAAAGCAACTACCCTGGTACAGTGTGGGAGAAATGTTGCTCAACATCAGCAGAGGAACAGACTTGAGAGGGTTAGTTGAATGCAAGCTCAGTGTGAGTCACTAGGATGGTGAAGCTGCCAAAAATTACTTTTATCCCAAGCTGCATAGATTAAAATACAACAGGGAGAAGCAAATGACTACCTAGATCCTAATACACCTGGAATAGTATGTCCAATGTGAGTCAATGTAGGTAGGTGAAATTGAACCTGACGTAGGTCTGTCTTAACTTCATAGGGTTGTGGGTTAGCACAACCCTCATATTCTCTGCAGCAGTCATCCACCCTTGAGACACATCCTGTCTATAAAGTCCTACATCCATTCTAGCTTGAAAGAATTCATCCCTCCTCTGAATTCATATGGCAATTCTATTTGGAGTGTTTATTTGATAATTAATCATTTGCACATCTCTTATTATCTTGAATTATTTTCAATGACGTTATGAAAATTCTACCACCTAAAGAGAACCACTGTTAACGTTTTGGTACACTAAATAATTTAAATATTATATTAATTTTTAAAATATTTATCCCCTAGCTGTCCATGTGATATTTTAAAAACAAACTTAGAACATGCTACACTTAGTTTTTCATCATACCTTTTTTTTTAGTTAACTTTGTGTCATGAACATACTAGAAAACAAGTGTGTGGAAGTGAAAGGATTATGGCAGTAGCTATTCTGGCTTATTTCATAAAATGCGAATAATTTTTAGAAGCAGTGCCTTCGCTTGCAGGACACACCTCATAACTTACTATTCAAACTGGCAGGACACACCTCATAACTTACCATAACACACTAGTGTGTTGAGAATCTTCAGTTGAAAGCTGCTAGTCTAGATAATAAGCTCCTGAATTATAAGTAACTTGTCTTATTAATCTTTGTATCACCATTGCCTAGCACAGTACCTGGCACATAGCGGGAGTGCTTGTTGAACTGACGTGAAAATCTTTTGAACATGATGAGTGTCTGTGGCATGCTTACGCAGTCAAAGCCTGTGTGGAATGAGGTCGTGCAGCAATCGTTGTGCTCAATTGTTCATCTCAAAATGTGGCCTATTGTTACAGCTAGTCAAGATGAAGACAGAAGAAGGGCAGAGACAGTGACTTTTTATTTATTTATTTATTTTTTAATTTATTGGGGTGACAATTGTTAATGAAATTACATAGATTTCAGGTGTACAATTCTGTATTACATCATCTGTAAATCCCATTGTGTGTTCACCACCCAGAGTCAGTTCTCCTTCCATCACCATATATTTGATCCCCCTTACCCTCATCTCCCTCCCCCCACCCCCTTACCCTCTGGTAACAACTAAACTATTATCTGTGTCTATGAGTTTTTGTTTCTCATTTGTTTGTCTTGCTCTTTTGTTGTTTTTGGTTTATATACCACATATCAGTGAAATCATAGGGTTCTCTGCTTTTTCTGTCTGACATATTTTGCTTAGCATTATAATCTCAAGATCCTTCCATGTTGTCACAAATGTTCCTATATCATCTTTTATTACCGCCGAATAGTATTCCATTGTGTATATATACCACAACTTCTTTATCCATTCATCTATCGAAGGGCATTTTGGTTGTTTCCATGTTTTGGCCTCTATAAACAAAGCTGCAATGAACATTGGAGCACACGTGCAGAGACAGTGGTTTTTAAATGCATTAAAGGAATACGGGAAGTGTAGTATTGTTATTAGTAAGAAATATTTTCTTACTAGTGTTCTCATTTTATGAAAAAAAGGAGAATTCTATTCAAGAATTCCAATGCTTTGAAAAGTGTTAATGATGAACTGGAAGAGTGTCCAATTAGAAATAACCATTTACAGAGTAAATTATTAACCCAGAATCACGCATTATGCCAACAAATATGGAGTACATTTGCAAATGCTCTGTTGATGTTTCATTGTCATCTTTGGTTTCAAAAATAAAAGAAACAACAGGTTAGAAGAAAATTTGGTTTATTGAAAGAATAAATGTTTGTGTTATTTTCTGCCTGAAACTTTCAGAAAGTGGCATCTTACATGAGCCAATTTGATTAGAGATAACACACAAATAGTGATTGGTAAACATGATTCATAGGGTATTTTATGGAGTGTAAACTACCACTATGTAAGTTTTTCAACTTCACTCTAAATTTATTACAACTGTGAAAATCAAACCAGTTGAAATTCATTTTCAAAATACAGCAATTAACTGATCAACCAAGGTTTATTTAACAATATAAGTGTATAAAATTAGTCTTGAAATTGATTTGTATTTTCAAAGTTGGTTGTCAAAGGGTAACTGATAAACTTCAAATATTAACTACTTTCTCACTTTCTGGGACATTGATAAATTATAAAAACTTACAAAGGTTACTATCAGAGTCTCTTATTAGGTCCCTGGGAATTGTATTATCTCTAATACCTGGAATGTTTAAAAGTTATTGATGAGATATGTGGAATTCTTGATACAGAATCCAGGAAATCAAAGCTTTCTACATAATCATTTATTCATTCATTACAAAGGTATTTATTGAGGACCTCCTTTGTGTTAGACAAAATGCAAAGCCCTATGGATGTTTTTATTTCAAATGCATTTCTTAGACATTACCATCCAGTGTTAATGTCAATCATCTTTAAACACATTACTGTATTACTATGATTATGAGAACCTAAATATTGATTGACCCCTATCAAATCCTCCATCAATAAAAAGTGAATCAGTGCATGTTCCGTTTTCCAGTTAGGCTAAGCCTATGGACTCCAATCTGGATCTAAGCATAGAGAGCATTCCTTTATAAGCCACTTGAGAGACATCTTTCTAGCCATCCTTCTTTGAGGTATATTTCAGGAAGTAGCATAATTCTTGATGAATAAAACTTTAAATATCAACACATTAAACTTCCACTTCTGGCCAAAATGAACTCCAGGCACAAGATTTACTCTCCTACCTGAAACAATCAAAAAGGAAAGACAGAAAAACAATGTATGAAATAATCTGATTAGCCCTATATATTAAAGAAATTGAATCTGTACTTTAAAGTCTTCTCACAAAGAAAACTCTAGGCCCAAATTATATCACTGGTCAATTCTATCAGTCATTCCAGAAAGAAGTAATATCAATTCTACAAAAGTTTTTTTTTTTTTTTACAAAATTGAGTAGAGAATACTTCCCATCCTATCCTATGAGGGTAATATTACCCAGGTACCAAAACCAGGCAAAGGCAATACTAGAAAAGAAAACCACAAATCCATATCCTTCATGAATATAGATGCAAATATTTTCAACAAAGTTTAGCAAATAAGACCCAACAACATATAAAAAGGATAATACATCATGACCAAGCAGGGTTTATCCAGTACTGTAAGGTTGGCTTAGTATTTGAAAATCAATCAATATAATTCACCATATTAGCAAAAAAAAAGGAACACCATTTGATCATCTCTATAGACAAAGAAAAAAGGTGTAGGATGAATGTAGGATTTGACAGAATCCTACATTCATTCCTTATAAAAACTCAACAAACTACAAATAGTAAGGAACTTGTTCAACCTCATAAAGTATATTTATGACACACTTAGAGTTAACATTATACTTAATAGTAGTAAAAGACTGAATGCTTTCCCCCAAGGATAAGGAACAGGACAAGTATGTCTGCTCCTTGTATTAAACATTTTACTAGCCAGTGCAGTAAGACAAGAAAAAGAATAAGAGGCTTCCAGATTAGAAAAGAAGTGAAACTATCTTTATTCTCAGATGACTTTATCATTTGTATAGAAACCCCAACAGAATCCACTAAAAGTCTAGTAGAACTAAAGAGCCTAGCATTGTTACAAGAAGCAAGATTGATATACAAAACTCAATTGTATTTCTATAAACTGACAACTAGCAATGAAGAATTAAAATTTTTAAAATAATACCATTTACAATACCATAAAAAATAGAAAACACTTTTCTGACAAAAGATATGTAAGATGTATACACTGAAAACTACAAAACATTGCTGAGAGAATTATATTTAGAGACATATCTTGTTCATGGATCAGAAAACTTAATATTAAGATGTCAATTCTCCTCAATTTAATCTACAGATTCAGTGCAATCTCAGTCAAAACCCCAAAGGTGTGTGTGTGTTGGGTGGGGCAAGAGGGGTGAGGGGTGACAAACTGATTCAAAAATTCATAAGGAAATGAAAGGACCTAGAATAGCCAAAATAATTTTGAAAAAGAACACAAAAGTATCAGCTACCTGATTTCAAGAATTATAAATCGGCAGTAATCAAGAGAGTATGGTATCTTTATGGTGTAAAGATAGACAGATAAGTAGAACAAAATAGAGAATCCAGAAGGGGGAGCCATACATATATGACCAAATGATTTTGACAAAGGCTCAAAGGTAATTCAGTAGATAAAGGATTGTCTTTTCAATAAATGGTACTGGAATAATTCATACATATGCAGAAAAGGAACTTGTACTCATATACAAAAAATAACTCAGAAGGGTCATAGATCTAAATGTAAAACAGATGATAATATTAAACAAATGTACACTTAAAACCTATATAATTTTATTAACCAGTGTCATCCCAATAAATTCAATGAAAATTTTTTGAAATTTAAAAATAAATAAATGTAAAACCTAAAATTATAAAAAAATCTAAGAGAAAATCTTTGTGACCTTGGGTTAGTCAGAGAATTGTTAAATATAATACAAAAAGCACAATTCATAAAGAAAAAATAATGGATAAATTGGACTTCACAAAGTTAAAACATCTCTTTGAAATATATTTTTAAGAGAGTGAAAAAAGGAGGTCACATACTAGGGGAAAAATTTTCAAAGCTTATGTTTAATGAAAGACTTACATCTAGAACATATAAAAACACTCATAACTCAGTCATAAAAGAATTCATGGGCATAAAATTTGAATAGACATTTCACAAGAGAAGATAGATATACAGATGGCAGATAAGCACATGAGAAGATTTAAACGTCATTATTCATTACAGAAATGAAAAGCAAAACCAGGAGATACCACTTCATGCCTATTAGAATGGCTGAAATTAAAAACTGACCCTACCAAGTATTGGGAAGGATGTGGAGGAACTTGAACTCTCATACACTTCCTGTGAAAGTGTAAAATTGTACAAACACATCAAAAAACAGATTGGCTTGGCAGTTTCTCAAGAAGTTGAACATACATCTATCATATTCTAGGAGTTTCACTTCTTACTATTTACCCAAAAGAAAGGAAAGCGGATATCCATACAAAGACTAATACACGAATGCTCATAGCAGTATTATTTATAATAGCTCAAAACTGGAAACAAGCTAAATATCTATCATCAGGGGACTAGATAAACAAATAGTTATATATCCATATGATGCAATAATACTCAACAAAAAGAAGCCCCTCTGCTCTTACCATGCTGGAAGGAGAACTGACTCTGGGTGGTGAACACATAATGTGATATATAAATGATGGATTACAGAATTGTACACTCAAGATGTATGTAATTTCACTAACCATTATCACCCCATTACATTTTAATTAATTTAAAAAAGAAGGAGCTACAATATGAATGAATCTCAAAGTAATTGTGCTGAGTGGAAAAATACTGTATCATGTATCTATAACTCTAGAAAATGCAAACTAATGGATAATGACAGAAAGCAGATGAGTGTTTGCCTTGGAGATGGCATAGGGAGGAGTGGGAGATTACAAAATGGGATGATATAACTTTGGGGGTGTTAGACATGTGTACTATCTTGATTGTGCTGATGGTTTCATCGGTGTATACAGAAGTCAAAACTACTCAAATTGAAGGTCTTAAACCTTTGTTATTTATTAGGTGTCAGTTACCTCAATAAAGCTGTTTTTTAAATAAAAAAAAATCCATATATCCAACAGCCCTCCCCCATTTTATGGAGGAGAAAATTGAGGTCTGAGGACAAAAGGACTTTTCGGAAGTCACATAACTAGTCCAGTGCAAAGGAGTTAGATTTGTCCATATTGAAGCTTCCAGATGAAAATAGAACCCCTGGTGGAAAATCATTTTTTTGATGTAATAAATTTGTCCACTTCTCTCAGTACATTCCAGTCTCTGTGCCGAGCACTGTACTAGGTGTGCTTCATTGTTTTCTGTTTGAAAACCTGATTTCCCAGCCCTTGATCCCAATTTCCTAGCAGATAGCAAAACCTTCTTTCTAAAATCTTGGCATTCTTAAAGCACTTTCAAAAACCTAGATTGTTTTCTCCAAAAAGTACTACACTTATGTTAGTCATGAACATTGTGAGAGTTGAAACTCTGTATTAATTCGATTTGGACTTTTTTGTTCTTCTAGGTCTGAATCGTTTGCTTACCAATGGCTCCTATGAAGCTGCTTTTCCTCTGCACGAGGTATTGTCCTGTCTTTCTCCTTCTCTGTCAGTTTCTTGTTCTTAAATCAGCATCTGGGGATAGTAATTAATAGGGTTTGTTGATATGACATTTGTTCAGAATGAATTTAGTTTGCTCAGAAGGTAACTAGGGTGAAACTACTTGTATTGTGACGTCTCTCTCCCCAGTAGATATCTTTCTACATATTTTTATGTAACTGCAAGAATACTTGAACCAGGAGTCACTTGGCATGAATTCAAAGGACTAGCTGAGGGACTCCAAGTCATAAAATTAAAGAGACATTGAAAAAGTGCATGAGGCACCAGACCCAGGGGGAAAATGTTCCTGAAATATAGAGTCTGTGCAACAAAGAAATTTATAGCTGCTCTTAAGGAGTGGGAGGAAGCCATCTTGCAAAGTCTCTGGTAACCAAAGGGTAATAAAGGGAAATTAATAGTATTGTACTTACCATTGCTCACTTAAGGTACTCAAATTCTCATTTTTAAAAACCTATTAAAAAAAAAACCTTTTTATCTTTTTATTTCCCTACTTTTTCATTTCTTATTTATTACATACTCTTTGTCATATATAAGGACTTTAATAAATGTAACTGTAATTACCCCTAACTATTTCCCCATTAGATCTTGGGTTATTTCACCTAGAATTCTCTTTACAGGTGGGTTTTTCGGGACACAATCCTCATCATTAGTCAGAGATTATTGTCTTTTTCATAGTACTGAGCCCCTACTCCATATGGGTCACTATATGACAGAGAATAAAAAGATAAAGATCATGGCCCAGGCCCCCTAGGACATCACAACAAGCAAGGGAATACTACTATTAGAATGATTTTCAGAGCAGTCTTCTATTAGAAACAATGTTTGCAGTTTGCCAATAAACTTTGGAGGATGATTCCAACTGTCCTCAAATGGCAAGTCTTTTCATTTGGCTTACAGTGTTTCTTCCCTTGATTTCAAATACCATGAGGATGTAAAAGGTGAAAAAAATTTCAAACCTTATTTAGAAATCTAGGTGCTTTGGTCTGAGACCCTTTTTACAGTCTGCCATGAAACATTTTTGAAAAGATCCTTTTAGTGTCACAGAAGCAAACATTTTGACACGGTTTTTTAGAGCCACACACAGGTGTTTCTGAACTCTAAAGACAGATTTCCCCCAAAAACATTATGTGGCTTCCTCTAGTTGTTTAGTTAGCATTGCCCAAAGAAGGGTTTCAGTGAGTACTGTACCCTCCTCCTGCCCCACCCTTGCTTATCGTAAGGGCAGTGTCTGAGCAATGGTAGGTGGGCAGAAGGATCTGTGCAGGCGAGTGGATGGCGGGTATGAGCATGTCTGAGAGATACAGCTATGAGACCCCACAGAGTAACTCAAGGCCTTCCCTGTGATTTTCATATCTTCGTAAAGCCCTGTATTTTACAAGAGAATGTCCAAATTAGTAGTACAGCTGCAATAACATAATTGCTGTTTTGACTTTTTGCTCTCAGTTTAACTGTATTATATTATTTAATCATAACAAAATACAGAAGCAGGAAGGCAGGAAGGACAGCTATTGTTGCCCTTATTTCATGTAAAATTTAAATATAGCTTTAGAGAAAGGTTAGCCCACCTCCAATCACGCAGTGATTTGGTAGTTGAGCTGAGAGTTGAACCGGAGTTTCTTGTCTCTTGGCCCTGTTCACTTTCCACTACCACAGGACTTCTCAGGTTAATATCAACATTTGCTTCACCTCCAGAAAGTACCTTTTCTGGGGTGAAGCTAGCATTGCCATTAACTGACCTCAGAAAAACCCCCACCTCTCTGGCCCTTGGTCTCCTCATTTGTTCAATAAGGAGGTCAAATTAGTGTTTGAATTATTCTACTTTTGAGGTGACTTCTAGGGTTTTCTTATAGATTAGGCCAGGTGACAAGGTTACTGCTATGCTATGACTTTACCAACTACCCTGTCTTAATCCAAGTGGGAAAGAGAACTAATAAGTCTTGGGCAAGACCTGGGGCCAAGACACTGTATTCATTCAAACTACAGAAGAAACCAATGAGGCAGATTACTAGTTCCATTATGAACTAAGAATCCAAGGCTCAGACAGTTTAAGGTTCTTAGCTACAAAGGAGCAGAACTGAATTTGAACTCAGTTCAAGCCGGCCACATGCGTTTTACTACATAGCATCACCAACAAGGTATGTCCAGAATAACTAATCAAACTTCTTTCCCTTCAATAGTGTAGATCCATTTTTTCCCCACATCACCTCTATTGCTACTCCTGCCCTAAGAAACTAGTGTTCACTTTCCTTATGGATTTTGTGGGTATCACCTGACCGGCAGTGGTGTTTTATCCCAGGGAAGTTACAGAAGTAAGAACTCCATTAGAACCCATGGAGCGGAAAACCACCGACATCTGCTCTATGAGTGCTGGGCCTCCTGGGGCGTGTGGTATAAATACCAGCCTTTGGATCTTGTAAGGTGAGTTTTTTAACCAGCTGCAAGTATAAAGCTTACATGAAATGATTAGGACAGACTGTCTGCTGGGATGAGAAAAAATGGCCTGAGGTGCACAGCTCTTGCTCGAATCTGGCTTCTTCCTAAGAGAGCAACTCCTCTGCGGACGTGGGTCATTCTTGGTAAACCAGACCTCCCCCTGATGAGGATGGTGTTTCCTCCAAAAAAGCCTTAGACACGGGCCTGTGAGATGAGCCAGGTCTTCCACAGGACTCCATAAGGAGCAGGTCACCCATGCGACTGTTATTAACAAATTATCAGTAACAATTGTAGAGAACTGACACTGGGTACATTTATTAGTGACAAGTCAAATATTAGTTACTTTTATGTAAGTAGGAAATATGAAGTGTTGTCATTCTAATACATTTCAGGCTTATTTTAATTTTCATTTTAAACTAATAAACTTTAAAAGATTGTTTTAATTCTTCAGGCCAAAAAAAAATCAGCTCTTAACTTACGATAATTGTGCAGTGAAAATGTATTTTTTTTAAACTATAAATGCCCAACTTTCTTCCATGGCAGCATTATACTCTGACATCTCATTATTTATTTAAAAAATTGATTATTAAGACTGGGTAGGAACAATCCACACTTCATGGATTTCTTGTTAAAGAGAAAGTCATGTCTCATTTCCTAGACTAGCTGGATTTGTTTCACTTTTACTGGAGCCCTCCAAACATGAGCCCAAAGGAAAATGACATAATAGGACAACTCATTTTATGTTTCGCCTCCTTGGGGAGTCATTCTTTCTGTCAGAGTCCTTGTTGCCAAGTGGTGACTCCTGCTGACCCAAGGATATTGATGAATTGTGTACCATTCTTTGTGTTGGTAGCAGATAATCCAGATGATCTGGGTGAGTGAAAAATATTTTCTGAGATGAGACCATTTTCCTTTGACCAGTCTCAATACTTGAGAAAACAGTGGAGGAAAAAGAAATAAAAGCAAATTCTCTTCCCAGCCTCATTCCTGTATTGAAGGATTACATTGATTAAAAATTATAGAAAATAGCTGTAGGCAAAACATCTCCGTCCATGATAGTGTTTTGATTAACACTTTGCAGTTTGTCAATGAGTATTAATTAACTGCCCATTATGTTTCTGGTACCATGCTACGTAAGTACTATTGACAAAGATATGCAGAGGCCATCATCTCTGGCTTTGAGAAACTCAATTTCCCTCGGGAAAACAGTCCTTGCAATACTTGAAACAACTATAAAATAATACAAAACTGTGCACAATTAGGTAAAACGTCTGATGGAGGCGATAAGTTTTACCACAATTCGGAAAAATAGAAAGGATGGATGTGTGCCTCTGTGGGAAGCTCTGTACAGCTGAGCCCTGGAAGAGAAGTGGGATTGACTGGTTTTGGCCAAAGGGAAGGGAGATGAAAAGCGAAAGCAAGATTTGAGTAAAATGAAGTTGTGGAGCATCTAGGGAATCTCATCTCTGAAATAGTTTCTGCCCTATAGATTTTGCTTCCTCCACATCTCTCGAATCTGGCCACACTCAGCATCTCCTCCGTCACACTGCTTCTGTCCCCTGTAACCTAGACCCTGGCTGTTGTCCCCTACGGGTCTCCCTTTTCCCACTCTGACCACTTCCAATCCATTCTCCTCCCTGCACACAGAGTGATCTTTTCAGAATATGAATCTGATCATGTCCCTTCATTGTTAGAACTGTCTCATGATTATCCATTTCTCTCAGGAAAAAGACTAATGTGTTTAGCACGGTCTACAAGATCCATTGAGCTCCAGCCCCCACCTACCTCAGCCCAACCTCTTGTTCTAGGTATTGCAGTCACACTGCGCTTAGTTCATCTGGTCCTTCCTACCACAGGACCTTTGTATGTACTGTTTCCTCTGCCGGAAATGCTGTATGCTGGCCCTAACCCCACCTAGCTAACTTTCACTCATCAGCACAATAGTCACCTTCTCAGAGGAGTCTTCCCTGAGTAGAATGGTCAAATGGCCTTGTTATATGTACATATAGAATTGTGTTCCTCTCCTTTGTAGCTCTTTTCCCAGTTTTGTAATTATAAACTTATTTCTTTAACTGATCTATGTGAGTCTCTTCTATTACCCTGCAAGCTCCATAAGAGCAGGGACCAAGCTTATTTTGCTCACCATTTTATTCTCAGCACCTAGCACAGTATGTGTTATGTGAATATACTCATATGCATATATGAGTGTATGTTGGAAAAGCTTCTGGGAATGGAAAGTTTCTGTTGGGACACCATGGAAGATGAGATACAATAATCCCATTCTCTTAGGAACTGTTGGGCATTCTAATAGGAAAGTAGCAACCAGTATTTGGAAACAGATGTTTAACAACAGCTCTTTAGAATGAGCATAAAAAGGAATTAGAATATTCTTATGTTGGGCTAAGAAATAATTAACTTCTGTGTAATTAAATGTAGCAGTTGACAGGCACAGAAAGCACAACTAGTTGGGCTTGTAGTCTAATGCAAGTCAATCACATTATTAATGATGTTTAATAAATAAAAGAAAAACCAAGGAATTTCCTGGACACTTCCAAACTTCACAAACCACCGGATCCCAGGCAGGCTGGTTACCCTCAGAAAAATATAGAGGAAAATATTTATAGAGGTAAATATTTATAGAAAATATTTATAGAATATGTTCCATAAATATATTTTAGGTTTCGATGACTCTGTGAAAAGTCATCACTTAAAAGGGACAGTTGCTCTCAGCATTGATTCATGTTGAATCTCACTAGGGTTTTTTTCTTTCCAGTATCTTGTTATTCTAGCATTGTAAACATCTTGTAAAGTTACGAAATACTGAAATGGGTAGTTTTTCACAATACCTTGGTTTCCTATTTAAATATATATATACACACATATATATACATATATATATATATATATACACACATATATAGTGATATATATGACAAACTAACACACACTTAAATGTTAAAAATGAGATCATGTGTTAGCACCAACTCTTCAAATTTTGTATTCATAATAGTGTCACATCTTCCAGATGGGCTTGGATTTATTCTGTGTTCTCAGAAAAAGCTTGTGTACAATCACACTGTTTTATAAAAGGATTCACCCTATTTCTGCAATAGAGAAGTAGGAGAAGAAATGTAAGCCCAGAGCCGAGATTAGGTCAAATGTTCTATTCTCTTGGCTTCCCTTGTCTGCATGTTTACCAGCAAGGCCACTACAAAGTAGAAGACTGAGCCAAGTGTTACAATGCCTAACTAAACATTTCGCTGTAATTGGCAAGGCTGTTGTGTCTTAAACAGGCGGTACTTTGGAGAGAAGATTGGGTTGTATTTTGCCTGGTTGGGCTGGTACACCGGCATGCTCTTCCCAGCAGCCTTCATTGGATTGTTCGTCTTTTTGTATGGAATCATTACTCTGGATCACTGCCAAGTCAGGTATGGGGAGCCCTGGGTGGGAAGGCCTCTGCTTATGTTTAAAGATAGCTGTTTGTGCTTTGGGGGTATTCACAGATCGTGGGCCCACCTAGCTTTTCCTTCTAACTTCCTTCCCAGTCTCTTCTGGAAAAATTTGAAAGGCTCAGTTCACTGGGTCTTTTTATCCATTGCCCCTACTGTTGTGGTCTTCAGCTACCAAGGAAGCAGAGCTTACATTTGTGGACATGTAGGCCTCCATCTGTCCACAGAACAAATCACTTTCATTCACTGGCTAAAAGTTGCTCTTTTGGACTTTGTCCACCTTTTTTCCTGTATGCTAATACTGCAAAATAGTGAGTTAAGAATCATGTTGTATGACTTCTGTGTTCTTACAAGGACCCTTTAAACCTAAACAAGAGAGACGTCTCTCCAACTTGCTAGGTTCTTGAGAATGAGTCAGTATTAATGATTGTTTTCTTGTCCCTCTCACAAGAACAGAGTTTTAGGTATTCATAGAGATCTTATTGCAGGACTGGACAATGCTCTTAAATAATAAATGTGCCTTTTAGAAGTGATTACAAAAAAAAAAAAGTGATTGATTGATCCTCCCCGCTACCAAAATATTTTACTTTCCGGTGAAATTGTTAATGAGATATAGTTCTCTCCCAGAACTAATACCTAGTATTTTTATTTATTCCTCCATTATTAATGTTAACTTATCATGCATATAGAAATTAAGGCAGGCACTTTTAGGTATCTCATTGTTCCCATAATTCAGTATGAAATTGCTTCAAACTTATGCAATGTTGTGAATAATTTTTGTATAATTTGGGGTAAAATAACCAATGTTTGCTTGATGCATTTTTCTGAGTTTAACTTATTAGTATGTAAATCCAAGAAACAGCCCCATAAATAAGTTTGTCAAATTACTGAATTGTGCAGGAACTTGTTCATATTAATAACAAATAAGGCTAAGAAGCTTTGGAGGACAAAAAATGCAATTTACTAGACCTTATGTACTGCTTGAATATTCTGGTGAAATTGGAGGGGAAGAAATGCTCTTATGTCATCAAAAAGCCGTCCTTTTTGGTTCTCTTTTCCAGTAAAGAAGTCTGCCAAGCTACAGATATCATCATGTGTCCTGTGTGTGATAAATACTGTCCATTTATGAGGCTGTCAGACAGCTGCATTTATGCCAAGGTAATTGCAACTGTGCAGCATTGCATTTGTTTTTAAATTTAATTTTATTATGAGTTTCAGGTGTACCAAACAACATAATGATTAGAAATTTACACCCCTCACAAAGTGATAGCCCCACCCCGTCTACTACCCTTCTGACACTGTACATAGCCATTACAGTACCATTGACTATATTCCCTATGCTGTGCTTTACATCTTGTGAATACACACACACACACACACACACACACACACACGTGTGTGTGTGTGTGTGTGTAATAGTTGACATTCAAAATTATTTTGTTAGTTTCAGATATACAGATCAGTAGTAGGTATTTATATAATTTATGAAATGATCCCCCCGATAAGTGCAGTACCTATCTGACACCCTACATAGTCTTTACAACGTTATTGATTATATTCCCCATACGGTATTTCACATCCCTGTGTCTGTTTTGTGACTATCAATTTGTACTTTCTAATCCCTTCACCTTCTCACCCATCACCCAACCCCCTCCCATCTAGCAACCATCAGTGTTTTCTCTGTATCTATGAGTCTATTTCTGTTTTGTTTGCTCGTTTATTCTGTTCTGTAGATTCTACATATAAGTGAGATCATATGGTATTTGTCTTTCTCAGTCTGACTTATTTCATTTAGCATAATATCCTCTAGGTCCATCCCTATTGTTGCAAATGGTAAGATTTCATTTTTTATGGCAGAGTAATACTCCATTGTATAAATGTACCACAACTTCTTTGTCCAATCATCTAGTGATGGGCATTGTGGTCGTTTCCATATCTTGGCTATTCTGAATAGCGCCGCAATAACCATAGGGATGCATATATTTTTCCAAATTAGTGTTTTGGATTTCTTTGGGCAAATACCCAGGAATGGAATTGCTGGATCATAAGACAGTTCTATGTTTAATTTTTTTAAGGAATCTCCATACTGTTTTCTATAGTGGCTGCACCAATTTGCAACCCCACCAACAGAAATGTGCAGCATTTTAGGTGGATTGACTTTTACATACCCTTTCCTGAGGAACAGAGGCTAGCTGTATTCTCTCGGTGGTATCTGATCTTTGATTCTCAAGTTTATGTTGTAGGAGAGCCTCACCTCAGTCATTCAGTTTCCTAATTCAAATATCTTTTGGTACCATATATGTATTTTAAATGTATTGGATCTAATTATCACAAGAAGCTGCAGCACACACAGTGCAAAACTAGCAGTTGTTCAAGTCAGAGAGAGGTTCAAATCTTGACGGTGCTCTTTACCACTTGTCAGCCCTGGAACAAATTGCTTAACCTCACTGAGCCTCAGTTTTCTCATTTGGAAAATGAATGTGATTCTTGTTTCACATGACTGTTATAGGAAGTGAGATAAGATGTGTATGGAGCAAAATGCTTGGTAAATGATAAGGTCTCAGAAAACGAGAGTTGCCATCCTTTTCCTCCTCTTCATCATCGTTATTGTCAAAATAAGACTTACATTCAAGACTAGTTCAGCCACTTACCTCCTAGACCCTGCACAGGTACAGCCTCTTTGAGGCTGAATCCTCCTCTCTAAAATGTAGCCTGTGATACCTGCCCTCTCAGCCTCATGGCATGTCATAAGGACCAAAGAAGATGGTGCATGTGAAAGTGCTTTGAAAAAAACAAGTACATAGGACCATTATGTCTATGATGTGTTACTTCCTGCATGTCCCTTTCTCATGTTATGCCTTATGTTATTAAAATTTTCGACATGTTCATCAAATGCCTATGGTTTTTTACTCTGGGGCAGTGTCACTAATTCAAAGCTGGAATATTGGCTGATAAAGACTTATCCAAGATTCACTGCCTATCAACTTGCGCAGATTCCAGATATAAAAGGGGTTGGCAGATTTTCCTGAATCTCTGCAATCACTGCAGCTTGGATCTATCTAATTATACTGCTGGCACTGCAGTTTTGTTCGTTTTAAATGAGAGAACATTTGATAGGCAGCCCAGAAGCCTGCCCATCTCTGATGTCTGTAGCAGTGCAGGTGGCTGGGCTGTGTGGGTGGAGCCTAAACCACAGCAAGCTAGCTGTAATTACGAAAAGATTTGAGCTCTTAGTATGTGCCACAAAGAACCAAAAAAGCACAAAACACTCTTCCTGCCTTTGGAGAAGATATAAATAGGCCTTTTTAGGTGAGGGCAAATTTAACAGAGTGAGCTAGGGAAATAGAGATTTGGTGAGGATCAAGAGAATTTTGTCAGTAATATAATTTTTGTTTAAAGATCATGAGTTAAGGCTGAGTGATTCGGGTACAAAAATCCTGCTTTGGGGGAATCTCAGAAGCCCAGTTTGTTGTTGTTGTTTTGGGGTATTTACGTGTATTTATTTGTATGTGTGTTTTTTTTAACATGCAAAGACATGCTTTTAGTGAAGTTCTCTTTTTAGAAGATCCAAGATAATTCCTTTAAAGGGTCATCTTGAAATAGTTTAGAGTACTCAGATTTTATAGAAGCTTCTTTGGGCAGTTATCCTACTGAATATAAGATCTAGAACAAAAATAATAATAGCTAGCTTATAGCTATCAAAAATAGCCAGACAACCTACCTTTCTTATTTCTAATTCTCACAGCAACTTCAAGGTAGATGTTATTATTCCCATCTTACTCAGAGATTCAGAAGTAAAAATTACTCATCCATGGTCACATAGCAGTAAGTAGCTGAACTTCGGTTTATCTGACTGCAGGCCGTAATTTTCCCAACTGCATCATAAGATGTTTAGATTCTGGATTTTAGCATTGATCATACCTGGAAACTTAGGAAAATGAAGGCTAAAAAGCCATGGAGTGACAGAACTGAAGTTCTACAGAGTTTCACCTAGAAAAATGTATTTAGAAATGTGAGATTGATTTCATGGGACTGAGGGTACCCAGGAATCAAATCGGAGCCCCGATACAATATAATCAATGGCTGTTCTGCTGATCAGGAATGGTTTTTCCCAGACCCTCAAACACCAACTCTAACTGACTTAAGCAAAAAGGGACTTATTGGTTCATTTTGCTGGAAAAGACACTGCAGTAGCTCGCAGTATCTGAGCAGAAAGTCTTCATGGCCTAGAACTGGTCCTCTAGGCCCCCAGGTCACTCTCTGGCCACCTCTCTATAGGATCATTCTGCCCACACGTTTTCTTCCATGATGGGGAAGGTGGCTGCTGACCACCATAGCTTCAGGCTTGTAACTTCCTTCCTTTTTCTCCTGAAGCACATTTTTATGCTTATTCTAAATCGTAGTCTGCTGTAACAGAATGTCTGAAGGTATATGTTACCTAGTTTGGATTTGGGGGGAGGTGCTCTCTTCCCCAGATATTCCATTATTTTGGCCTGTGGGTGCTTATCCTCTGGAGGTACCAGCCACTTTGGGTCAGGGTCAGAGGCCTGTTTCTAGGCTGTGAGCCCTGGTGAGTTTACAGGGAGGAGAGGACAGCATGTCCCAGGCCCCACTGTGTGCTGCCACTCTTCCAGAGGACTTTTCTGCTGGGAGTAGCATTTTTAAGCCAGTTTAGAACAAAGGAGAATTGGGAGGAGGCACTCTCCCTTGATTATAAACTGCCAGCCCTGGGGCTTAAGGGGGAATGCACCGAGAAGTGAATACCCAAGGGCAGTTGGCTAGGCAGCACCCACTTCCATCATCTCCTCAACCAAGCAAGACTCTGAGCCTCCCTGCTACTACCCCAAGAACGCCAGCACGTGTGGTTTGGCCTGTTGCAGCTGATTTCTAAGGGAGGGGAAATTAATTGTCCAGTGACGCTTGAGGATGAGGCTGGAGTAGAACTTATATAATATCTCTAACTACCTGTGCTCTCACTCTTCTTGGGAACTGCCACCTAATTCTCCTGTACACCACCATCCACCATTTTCATTCTCTCTCTCTCTCTCTCTCTCTCTCTCTCTCTCTCTCTCTCTCTCTCTCTACACACACACACACACACACACACACACACACACACACACATACACAAACACCAGTTCAAGGCAACCTTCCCTCTCCCCTGGAGTTCTCAGGGTCTTTGTTTGTTCGTTTTTGTGTTTTGTGAGTTCCTGGGTTGGTTTTGGCAGAAATCGCTATTAACTCACCCCTCCTGATTCATATATTCCCAAAGTGGTAACTGCTGCAGAAAGATGTCTTTCTCCAAATGTTTGCGTACCAGTCCCAGAAAAGGACTCTGGTTCTATTTGAGCCATGTGCCCCTTGGTGACCTACATGAGAGTGATCTGTTACCTGGAGAAGGGAGAAGGAAGGAGAGACGATCTTAGCAGCCCAAAATAATGACAACCACAATCCATTCCAGAATCTACACACTGGTTCAGGCAATAACTTCTACCCACTCCCAGTAAATACCCTAATAGAGAGCACATACCAACCACATACCTCTGGAACTCTCAGGCTTGGTTTGATGCTGAGTGCCCAATACACAACATAACACTCCCTCTGGCATATGAAATAAATCAGCTTTAGATTTTGTCTCACATTAGATGTTTGAGTGTTGCCCATCTCTCCTATGTTCCAAAAGAGAGAGAGAGAGAGAGAGAGAGAGAGAGAGAGAGAGAGAGAGAGAGAGAGAGAGAGAGAAGGTATAAACTTTTGAAAAATTTTGAAATACTTCATACTCTGCTATAATAGGAAAAGACCTGTTTACACTTGGCACATTCTCCAAGGGACAGTAAAGTATACTTTATAGAGAGCTCTAAAGCACCAAAAAAAAGTTATGCTTTATGAACATATCAGTCATCATTTCAATTTGGCATGATACTGGTGTGATGTATCCTGGATGGAAAAATGAGCTTGACAGTTTTGCAGCAAGAATATTTTTGCTTTCTGCTGTGGTGTTTGTGATAGAATATATTATTCTAACAATCAAGTATTTGCTAGCTATCCTTACATTATGTGTAATAGGTAAATATAGTGATTACCCGAGGCTTTAACATAGGTGGAAGTGGACTTTCTTAATGGTCTGCTCTCTCCTCTTTATAATGCTGAAACCCAGAGGACAGCCCAGAAAATGGGCTACACAAACAAAATAGCCATGTTTTCAAAGTGAATAATTGAGGCATTAAATAGAGTGCTTGGGGGCCAGCTCAGTGTCTCAGGTGGTTGGAGCCCTGTGCTCCTAACACCGAGGTCGCTGGTTCGATTCCCACATGGGCCAGTGGGCTGCGCCTTCTACAGCTAAGATTGTAAACAACAGCTCTCCCTGGAGCTGGGTTGCTGTGAGCAGCTGGAGGTCAGCGTGAGCTGCCGTGGGCTGCTGTGTGCTGCCGTGGTCTGCTGCGGCTTGAATTGGAGTGGGGGTGGAGGGCAGGCGGAAGAAGGGTGGATAAAAAGAGTGCTTGGGAAATCAGAGACCTTTAAAGTAGCAACAATTATACCTTCCTGGTCTTAAATATATTATCTATCTATGTAGATATAATATATAATATATAATTAATATATAATATACATATATTCACGTATAATAGTTTTTATAGTGCATGAAAGGAAATTCTTAGCAGCACTATTGGGGCTGTTGGTAAATGTTCAACTAGATGACCCAATAAAGGGAATAGATTCTCTCTTCCATATGTAAACTACTTCACAGTTAGAGGATATCCTTCTTGATTATTATCTAAAAGAAATATCTTACAAAGAAACCCAGCAAAATTTATTATATCCTTACAGCTAGTTTTACAGAAACTGAAAAAAATGTGATTTGGAATATAGTATATAAGAAGTTAGTTTAACTATGACTCAATGTTCCCAGGTTACCCACCTTTTTGACAATGGAGCCACTGTCTTCTTTGCTGTTTTCATGGCAGTCTGGGGTAAGTGTTCTACATCCGTCTAACTTGAGTTCCCATCCTATGTTCTGTAATCTGTTCCTTTGGAAATCTGACTTTGGATTTGAAAGGAAGAAGCTTGAATAAATTCAGTTGCTTGTTCTGATAGACACAAGCTGATAAGTAATTCATTTGGTTTATTTAAAAAATGATATTGTGGAGGAGAGACATGTCTGATTTCTCTTAAACCTCCAACAATTTTGTCAGTATTCCCTTATTAAAGTAAAATTCACCTTCCTCTGGAGAGAAAAATAAAGCTTATATTATAGCATAGCAAAAGGTCTGGTGAGACCTGAATAGCCGTCTCAGTATATATCAGACTTTCTGTTGTGCGTGGGATCTTTTCATTAGGCTAGTGTATGAGTACCCACCTCTGGATTTCTTCCAGTTCAGGTCAAAATGACCTCCTCTAAACAAAAGCTATGTATAAGGCTGAACTGAGTTCTATATAAGTTTAAGCCAACGGCACCATAATAACAAGGTGTGATGGGACATTCACTTAAAGAATTACTTAACCCAAAGAAGTTCTTAATCCACTTCTTTGTAAAATGGGTTTAATAGTATCTTCCTAGTCAAATAATTATAAAGCTTTCATTTAATAGTGTAGAAAAGAGTCTGGACAAATTCAAAGTGAACAGTGAATGGCAGTTACTTTGGAGAGGAGGATTCGTGGAAGGGTAAGTGAACAGTGACAAGAGACAAACTTTTTACACTATAGATTTTTAGTGTGACTTGAATTTTTTTACAATAATTATGTACTTTTTTCTAGAACTTAAAATACCAAAATCTGAATTTTGATGTTACTCCACCAACTTGAGGGTTAGGCTCATGTTGTTCCTTCTGTTTGGGATGAATATCTGAATCTTCCCCCATCTTTCAGGGCCCAGCTGAACTGTCATCTGCTCCAGCCAGAAGATGTCTTCCTCATTTGAACTTTCATAGCATTTGGTTTACATCAGTCTTTGGGCACTTATAATGATATGTATATACAACTTACCTCCCCTAGGAGGTTTGTGGTCCTCAAAGACCATTATGGTCACTGGAGACCCCATATTTCTTTTAAAGACAGACAGATTTATGTTTGGTGGGTGGATGGATGGATGGGTGGATGGATGGATGGAAAAAATAAAAGAGAAGGGAAAGAGAAAGAAATTACCAAAAGAATTTCTTTATGAGACAACGAATGTGTCTAAATGCTCTCTTTGACAAGTGAAAATATAAAACCTTGTTCTCTTGAGGAGGCTTGTTCTAGATATATTGTATCTTCACTACCTAGAGATCTTTAAAGGATAGTTGTCCTACCCATCACAGCTCTGTTAAAGGGACATATTTTGAATTCTATGACTATAGCCCCTTTCAGCCAGGGGGCATTTGACTCAAGATCAGTCAAACCATAGGTTGGTGAGTGACTTTGGAGATGGCCTGAGGTTCTGCCCAAACAGGGACTTACAGGGCCATCCAGAGTCTTATTCTCAAGGCTGTAGATTGGGAAATGTGGATAGAGATAGGGAGTTAGCAGTAGGAACTGACAGAAAGATGCAGAGAGAGCCGGAAGGAGCACAGGAGAGAGGAATTGAGACCGACCATCAGGTAGAAGTAGGGGCCAGGAGTAATTATGAGAAGGCTGAAATAATGACAACTCAGAACATAGAAATAAGCAAGAGCAAATAACTAGTGGAAAAGATACAGAATAAAGGGTGAAAAAGCCAACTAGTGGCCGCCTGGGAGAAAATGCAAGGCATTTCCCCAAAGAGAACACCGAAAGTATATCCAAACCATGTCATTAGTGGAGTATCATCATGAAGACCCAGAAGGTCTCTTGTGACTGAGATCCCTCAAGCTGCTGGCTTCCATATCCTGTCTCTGAATAGGCCCAGTCTGTAATTCCCACGAGGTACCTGCCTCCCTCAGTGGGCCTTGCAGAAAGCCCTCACTACTTGTGCAATTTTTAGTGCATGTCTGTCCCTTGTAAACAGACGAAGCTAATCATTAACAGAGTTTGGTTATTGGACCAAGCTCTCCAATCAAGGATGTGTATTTGGTTTTTGTGGATCATATCAGTATCAGTAACTATGATCAGGAAGTATAATAAGCAATCCAGTGCTTGAGCTTTGCCCTGGTTACAAATGTGTTCATTTCTGGTTTAAGAACCAATGATTCCCAAACTTTTTCAAGTCATGGCATACATAGAAAATGATACGATTTACACAATGTATGGATGCACGTGGAGGAAGGAACCTGCTCTTAGCCTGGGATAATACCTCCCTACCCCCAGCCACCGCAAGGACTGAAGGGATTATTACCTCTTGCAGACCTATAGTCCATTCCTGTCAGACCCATTGGGACGCTCTGCTTTGGGCTGCTAGTCTACTCTGAAAGGAGTCAATGCTTCTGTATAGAGAGTTGTACTCTGGAAGAATTAAAATACAGAACTCCCTTACGCACTTCATTGTTTCACCCATTTTAGGTATACTTTGACTGCAATAATGTTTTCTTCTCCCACAATTTTCCCTCTGAGACTGTATATAGAAGTAAAGTTCCGGTGTAACGACATTGGTCTACTAGGCAGCAGTGGTCATCTCTTCCACCCCTCACTCACTCAGTTCCACCATTACAAAAGGGATTGATTGCATTCCTTCCTTTTAAGTTCAAATGCCTCATTCTGGGCATAATAAGTAGGTTTTATTTTATCCCTGACAACCTCAACTGATTGATTGGTGGTGACCGCCTGAAGGGTGGAGTTGAGAAGCTTCTGAGGTTGCAAGTAGGTGGGTTGGAGATTTGACATTCCTTGTTATTCAGAGGGTACTCAGTAAGGATCTGATAGATGTTTTGTAATAACCTATGGGCACAGGGGAACATTTTAGGCTCACTCCAGGCTATGCAAGCCCAGAATAATTCATCCTCTGAATTGCTTTGTTTCAGTTGACAACTTATTGCTTAAATCTTATATTGTTCCCAGCAAAAGAATGAGAAAAAGAATGATATACCCCGGGTGTTCCTTTGTAGATAGGGATATGCCTTTTTGCAGAAGTCTGGAATGGCCAATTATAATAATAGCATACACGAATTGAGGACCTACTATGTGCTGGGCACTGTCCTAAGCATTGTACAGTATCATCTCAGTTCATCTTTATACCAACCTTTGAAGAAGGTACTAGTGCTGTTATTATCCTCATGTGATAGATGAGGAAACCGAGGCAGTAGCTAGAAAGTGGCAAAGCCAAGAGTTCAACTGGCCAGTCTTAGCTCTTACACTCTACTGCTAGGATCAGAGATCCTATTGGCTTCTGCTTCAGAGATCTGAACTTGAAGATAAAGGACTGTTCCACTCAACCTGAGCCCCATTCATACTGCTTTGTGAGGGTGATGATTTCTAAAAGCATGCCAGTTCTAACAGAGCCCAGTTTAATGGTCTCAGGATCATCCTTTATGATTGACAAGTTACAACATTTAAGAAAGCAAACCTTCTTTTTGAGAAATTGCTAGATGTGGGGGTGTTTAGAACAAGACCTCAGAAGGGGCGAGTTGATGCTTGCTGTGTTGCCTTTTGCTTTATGTGTTCACCAGAGAAACAATAAGGCTCCATTCGGAGCCCATCTGTAGCGGCTAGCGTGGGCCTTCGTGTGGGATTAGAAATCTTCCCAGAACTCCACTGCCTTCGTTCATGTTCTCATGCCTGTGATCACAGGGATGCCTGGGGAGCCTCGGGGTATGTGGTGAGCCTAGGGCTCTGGGCTAAACCACAGTGTGGCTTTTTCCTCAATGCTCATTTTTGTTCAGAAGGATTCAAGGAACGAAACAATTATGGCTTAAATTAGCTTCTCTCCCTAGGGAAAGCAAATGACTCATTAGGGAACGATGTTATGGAGACTTGCCAACGAACAGATTATTTCCCACTGTTCTTCATTTCTGGTGTTTTTTTTCCTCCTTCCTCTGTTTCTACTCTCTTTCAGTGTTGCCCAAAATTATCCCTAGTAAACAAACAAATCAATATTCTCATAGCTCTCCAGCCAAAGTAACAACATTGTGGTTATTTTAATGCAAATTCAAAGATTCTCTGTATGACCCTGTCAGTAATCTATGAATGAAGTATGTCTCATTTTTTGATAATGAATTTTATAATAATTGGCCTTTTATTCTGGATATTTGCACTAATTATCTTTTATAATGTATGTCCCACAAAAATGGTGATTGTATATTCAGAAAAAGAAAAGGTATGCATTTACTAAACGCCTACTAAGTGCATAGGTGCAGTCACTCATGACATCTCATCAATTTCTCATAACCCACCAGGAGGAAATTACTATCCCCCTTTCATAGATGAGTATATTGAGGCTCAGAGAAGTGATCCGATTTGCCCAAGTTTACCCAGCAGCTGGTAAGTGGTAGAGCCTGGATTTTAAACCAGACCTGGTCTGCCCACCTCCAGAATCATTCCAGAGTGTGTTCACCATGCCATGTGCATTCTATAGGATATATTGATTAAGATTCCATTACTCAGCAGACGGTGCATTCTCACTGGCACTTGGCACTGAGTATACAAAAATGAGTAAGATGGTATCTCTGGTCTCAAAAATCTCAGAGTATACTGAGGGAGAGTTGGTCATTGCGATCCAGGGTATTAAGGCCAATGTACAATGGGACAGTGAGGGTCCATGCACCAACTTCCTGAGGCAAAAAGGAAAAGCAGAAAAGGTTTCGTCCAAGATGAGACACTGGGACCAAGTCTTAAATTTTCCAGGCAAAGGAGTGAGGTTGGGGAAGGTGTGGGTAAGATTCTGAACTGAGAATAATGTGGGCAAAGCTCATATACCCTCTGTGTGCTGATTGCACTGAAAAAGAAGGATGTTCATTACAATCAGCTCACGGAGTCTATGTGAGTTTCCTAGGGGGGCTGTAAAACAAATACCACAAACCGGATGTCTTGAAACAACAGAAATGTATTCTTTCACAGTTTTGGAGGCCAGGAGTCCAAAATCAAGGTGCCAACAGGGTTGGTTCCTTTGGAGGGCTCTGAGGAGGAATTTATTCCATGCATCTCGCCTAGCTTCTGGTGACAGCCAGTGACCCTTAGCGTTCCTCGGCTTGTAGATCACTTTAGTCGCTGCCTCTGTCTTCACCTACATTCTCCCTGTGTGTCTGTTTTCACATGGCTGTCTTTTTAATTAGTCATATTGGGTTAAGGGCCCACTCTATTCCAGTATGAATTCATTTTATCAAGTTAACTTGCAATTACCTTATTTCCAGATAGAATCACTTTCTGAGGTTGGCACTTAGGACATCAACACATCTTTTGGGAGGTAGGAGACACAATTCAACCCATAACGATGCATGTTGAAGGCTGAGATCTGCGTATCCCAGGACATTTGTGCCACAATAGCGAACCATGGCTTCAACCTGTAGGCAACAGAAAGCCAACTGAAGTTATAAGCTGGGGAGTGACATCATCAATTGTGTTTGGAAAGTAACTGGCAACAGTATGGGCAGGGGTGAAAGTAGCAACCAATACGTAACGGGTAGCGGTTAGAAGGCTGTTCTAGTGTTTAGTGAACATATTATGCAGAATTGGGCTCAGAAAAGATGTAAGTTACATGAATAAAAACTTTATACTGAGATATGTTTTGCTTGATGTAGTCACAGCATATATGGATATCGAGTTGGTGGTTTTCTCTGGATGATATTATAAGATTTTTGTCAGCTTTATTTAGGTTTAATTTATATGCAATAAAATCCAAAAATTTTAAGTGCCCAGTTTGACAAGTCAAATGTATATAGTCATGTAGCCATCATCATCGTGATGATATAGAACATTTTTATCCTCTAGAAAGTTTCCTCATGCATCTGCAGTCAGTCCCTTGGCAACCTCTAACCTGCTTCCCACCACTATAGTTTCACCTGTTCTAGAATCTCACACAAATAGAATCATTCAGTATTTAGCATTTTGCGCCTGGCTTCTTTCACTAAGACTAATGTTATCGAGACTCATTTATGTTGTTGTGTATGTCAGTAGTCTGTTCCTTTTTAGGAACAAATAGTATTCCATTGCCTGGATATACTATTTTTTTACCCATTTACTAATTTTTAAAATTTGTTTACCCATTTACTAATCAATGAACATGTAGAGCCGTCCAGTTTTTAGCCATTATAAATAAACTTGAAAATCATTATCTATTACAAATTTTCGCATATTTGCATAAAAATCTTTATATCTATTTTTCTTAATGGAAATAACTAGGAGTGGCAATGCTGGATCACAGAATAAGTGAATGTCTAACAGTATAAGAAGTTGTTTTCCAAAGTGACTTTCCATTTTGCATTTACGATAGCATGATGTACGAGTTCCAGGTGTTCTGCATCCTCACAAATACTTGGAATTATCAATCTTTATTATTTCAGTCATTGTAATGGGTGTATATTGTTATCTCATTGTAGTTTCAATTTGCATTTACCTCATGACTAATGATGTTGAACATCTTTTCATGAACTTATTTGTGATCTGCACATCTTTGGTGAAGTATTTGTTCAAATCATTTGTCCGTTTGTTATTGGGTTTGTCTTATTTTTAAGTTGAAAAAATTCTGTATAAATTCTGGATAGAAGTCCTTTATCATACACATCTTTGCCAATAAATTTTTCCCCAGTTTGAGGCTTGAGTTTTTATTTTCTTAATGGCGTCTTTTGAAAAGCAAGAGTTTTTACTTTTGATATGTTCCAGTTAAGATTTGTTTTCTTTTTTTCCGTCTGTGCTTTTTGTGTTTTATTTAAGAAATCTTTACCAACCTCAAGGTCCCTAAGATTTCCTTCTTTGTTTTCCTCTGGAAAGCTTAGAGTTTTAGCTCAAATATTTAGATTTTTGAGTTATTTCAAGTTGATTTTTGTATGTGGTGTAAGGTAAAAGTCAGATCCATTTTTTGGCATATATAGATATTGAGTTGTTCCAGTAATAGGAAAGATTATCCCTTTCCTCCTTGAATTTTCTTGGCATTTTTTTGATTAAAATCAATTGGCCATATATATGGGTCTATATCTGGAATTTTGTTCTGTTTGATCCATATTAGTATTTTTATGGCAGTAAAATACCATCTTGATAACATTATAGTGAGCCTTGAAATCTTATTCTTTTTAAAAATCGTTTTGGCTGTGTTATGTCCTTTGCATTTCCATATAAATTTTAGAATCAACTTGTTACTTTCTACCCCCCAAAAATCTGACATTTTGATTGTGATTCAATTGAGTCAATCAATTTGTGAACATTGAAAACAATATCAAATATTTCTACTCCTGAATGTCATTTAGCTTTTTATTTATTTAAGTGTTCTATTAATTTCTCTAAGCATGTTATATCATTTTCAATGTACAAGTGTTGAATATTTTTAGAAAATTTTCCAGAATCATATTATCTAGTACTCCAATTACATGTATATTAGACCACTCAATATTGTCCTACAGGTTACTTATTCTTTGTTCACATTTTTTAGTCTTTTTAGTCTTTGTTTTTGTATTATTTCTATTGATTTGCTTTCAGGTTCACTGATCTTTTCTTCTGAAAAATCTAATCTTCTGTTAATCCTGTCCAGTGTATTTTTCTCTTCATATCTTGCGCTTTTCATCTTGGGTCTTTTTATATCTTTTATTACTCTCCCTATTGTGCTCATGTTTTTCATCCACCTTCTTGACATATAAAGTATATTTATAATGGTCACTTATCATCCTTGCTCTATTATTTCTGTCAGTTCTAGACAGTCAGTCTGAGATTGATTGAATTTTCTCCGGGTTATGGGTTTTATTTTCCTGCCTGATGATTTTTTATTAAATGCTGGAAAATGTTGAGTGTGGGTTTTTGTTGTCTTTCCTCAATCTTAACTTTGTTCAGGAATGCAGTTAACTTACTTGGAGCCCAATTTGATTATTTTGAGAGTTATTTTAGCTTGTTAGGGTAGGTCCAGAGACCCACGATTAATTTATGACAGTTATGAGGCCTCCTACAATACCCTATGTGTAACAAGATCTCTCCACTCTGATGGGTGGGATTGTGAACTACTTCCAACCCTGTGTGAGCTCTCGGGATTGTTTGTTACCAACAAGCAGCCTGTGTAGTTTCATCCCATACATGTCAAGAGTACAGGGCACCTCATTGTTGCTCTGGAATTTTCTTTCAGTTTAGCTCCCTCTTCTCTTGTACTCTGCCCACAAATTCTTACCAACTGACCCTCCCTACTCCAGTCTCTGTCTTCTCAGCTCAGTAAGACCATGAGGTTCTGTTTTGGTTCCTCCTGCTTGAATTGTAGTTGGAAATGCCTCTGAATCATGAGTTGGTACGATCCTAGGGCCCACCATTTATTTCTTTTCTCTCAGGGATCACGGTCCTCCACTGTCTCTTGTCCAGCATTGATAACTGTTTTTTTTTCTTATATTGTAACAGTTAATCTCATGAGTAGAAGTGAAAGTCCTCAGGCTGCTACAGTTTGATGGATTTTTATAAAAGGGAAGCACACCCTCAGACAGGGCCTCAGACTATTATGGTTCCTTGGGGAAACTGGCCATTTCTTCAGCTTCACCAGTTCAGAAACATTGCTGGAATATCCAAAGCTAAACTGACTTGAGGATACCTCTTCTAAACTTTGCAAATACCAGAGCATAATCCAGAATGTGAAAATACAGGTATATGAGAGTGAATACTTTATAATGGTCATCTAGAGTACCTTCTTCCTGTGTCAGGATGTTTGGGAAACCAAATTAATCATCAATATCTGAGCAGGGAAATTAGTGCAGCTAGAAAAATCCCTAATACATCAAAAAATGCAATTAATGATTCTTAAGTGAATGGAAGAGGGGAGCAAGAACTATTTTCTTTTTCTGTTTGATTAGTCATCCTCATCCCATTATACAGAACATCCTTTGAGACTGGTTCATGTCAGGATACCTTTCTAATATTCTACATCATATCAAACTCTGCCAAATTTGTATTCTTAGAGCCTTGGTTTTCCTAAGTTACAGATTGACTATCCCCTATCTGGACACACTGACTTTCTCCAGGAAATATTCAATGCCAATAATTAAGTTTTAACTTCTTAAAATGTGCAATCACATTCTTGTCCTTCTAGAATCCTGAGGTCACCCTCATGTTGGCATTTTAGGGTGCTCTATATACTTTCTAGTCACTCACTTACATTCACTTACATCATTTCTGCCAATGGCCTATCTCAAATGTTTTCAATTAGCAAACCTATAAAAATATTCTATTTGGTTCTCACCAATTTTAGAAATATACAAATAAACTGTTATCACTTTGAAATTAAGATAGTTCACATGCAGATATATTTTATATTTTCTCTTGAAAATTTTATAGATCTCACCACATTACAGTCAGTGGGAACTGAAGAACACCTGCCACTTTACGTGGTCCACACAACTCCCCAATTTGTTCTGATCCCCGTTATTTTCTGTTGTGTGGCTTCCTCTTCTAGATTTTGTACTGATCTGGCACCTTACCATTTAAGTTTGTGACTCCTAGCTAAGCTGATTCCTTTTGTGAAGATTTCATAAGGGAAGCTCTCAAGAGGGGACCTCATTCCTCTATTTCAAGTTCTTGGAAGGTACATGATTGTAATTCTTCTGCTCCTCCTCGAAAGAAACATTCTCAGAAAGTTATAAGGGCCTGAAAAAAATGAAACCTATTAGTAGTATTGATTTCACTTCTTATAAAAGGAAATTAGTATTGGGAGAAAAGTGGCTGAATGTGTGTATAAAGTCAGCCGTTCTTCTTTCCTAGGAAATAAGAGAATCACCGTGACCAGGTTTCTGAAAATGCTTTGTCACCACACAGCAGATCACCATCCTAAAATAAAAACCATCCTTTCTCCTTCATATGTACTTCCCATTTTATTGCTGACCACAGCTCAATTCTTAGTTTTACACATACACATGGAGCATAATCTTTTGACAAGGAAAAAAATTAGACTATAGGATCTCTAAGCTCCTTGTTTTTTGAAAAATATTGGGAAAAAATGCCTTTAAAGTTTTTTTCTGGTATTAGACATAATTCCCCTCTGGACTATCAGTGTAGACATTTTCAAAATGAAGATTCAAATCATGCCTTTCCATACCAATTGTGTTATCAGAGGGCAAAAATTGACAGCATTGTATCACTAGCAGCTTTGGGAATAAGTGTGGGCTTTTCTAGGCCTTCCAGAAAAAGAGGATAGTTGTGAGGATAAAGAGTAAATACCAGGCTCTTACAATGAGCCCATAACTTTAGGGCATAGTACTTTTATATCTATAAATAATTTCAGTAAGGTGCTACTATGGTTGGAAGAGTAGGATTCTTTGTCTTTATTTTTGGCTCTTCTCATTCCATTAGAATTTAAAACTCCCAAGTTGATTTGTGAACTAGTAGCTAAGATTCAGGCAGATATCCCCCCTGGCTTGTAACCTAAATTCTAGTGTGTCCCTAGTCATTGTGACAAAACAATCTTGTTGAATTGTGTCCCCAAAAATATATATGTTGAAGTTCTACCTCCCCCTCCCATACCTCTTACTGTGACCTTATTTGGAAATAGGGTCTTTGAAGATGTAATCAAGTTAAGCTGAGGCCATAGTACATTACCGGTATGACTGATAGAAGAAGAGAAACCAGAGACACAGACACAGGGTAAAATGCAATATGAAGACAGCGGCAGAGATTGGAACAGTGCCCCCACAAGCCAAGGTTTGCCAGCAACCGCCAGAGCTAGGAGAGAAGCATGGAACAGACTCTCCCTCAGGGGTCCAGTAGGAACCAACCCCAGCAACACCTTGATTTCAGACTTTCCACCCTCAGAACATGTGTCACAACTTATTGCTGGGGAAATTAAGCATGTCCTCTGTGGCCCCACTGGGAGAGAACTCTTAGAAACTTGTACCTGGTTTCCCCCAGACCTTGCCCCTTGTGCCTTTTTTCTTTGCTGATTTTGCTTTATATCCTTTTATTGTAATAAATCTCAGTCATGAGTACCACTATATGCTGAGTCCTGTGAGTCCTCCTAGGGACTCCTCAAGCCGGGAGGTGGTCTTGGGGGAACCCCTGACACAACACGACTCAAAGGAAGGACTCCAGTGGACAATGGCTGCTCAGTGTTGGCACTTTTATTAACCTTCAAAGACATCCATATATTTTTAATTTCCCTCTTCTAGAATTAAGCATTTGACTATTTTAGGTGCTCATATATAACAACTATAAGTACTCTGAATTTTTCAGATTTTAGGAAGGCACTGTGGTGTATATACCATTTATTATGTGATCCCCCAGGAGGTCTGGGAAGGAAAGAAAAGAGGAGGACAGGCCTGAATCAACTGACAAGAGAGGGAGGGCTTGGTGACCGAGCTCAGCATGGGTACTTGAGAGACTTCTGACAGGAAAGGGACAAGAAGAGAATATCAAGACCAGACATGGGTTAGAAGAGGGCACTGTGTATTGGCGTAGAAGAGGTAAAGGGAGAGTGATGGGGCTGGGAGATGTTCATTGATATGGCTGCTTTCAATGTATGGATATTCTCAGTTAGAGGGGTAAATGGAGACTCTAAGTAGCCTCATGTCAGCCCAGGTCAGAGCTTGCCACAAGATGAGTTTATGGCAAACTTAAGGTAAAGCAACCTAGAATTTTTGGAGCATTTTGAATCCCTCCTTTGCTTAGCAGGAAGTAGAGAATGAGAAAAGTTAGTTGGTTTGCCAATAGTAGCACAGCTTGTATCTGACTGAGATGGATTTCAAACCTAGGAATGAATGTCTGGGTCACATGCCAGAGAGCTCTTAACTATATACTGTCCTTCTAGTTACTTATTTTGAAAATATATGTTCTATGTCTGAATACCACTAATAAGGAAATAGTATGAGAGCATGGCAGAAAAGGAAAGAAGAACGTAATTCTCTCTCTTTGGAATGGTCATTTGCCTATTTACCTTTCCTCATGAAACTGATTCCAAATAGATGACACATTTTTGCCTCCATAAGTCTAAGTACTAAGGGGTAGAGCCACCAATTGCGTCTCCTAGCATGTCCCTGTGGTATCTATGGTTACAATTGTCCTCAAAGTTTGAGTGTGTGTATATGTGCCTCCCTCATTTGGCCTGTGACTTCCAAGGCAGCGATACTATATTTGATTATTTTTTTCGTCTTTCTCTGTTATTGTATAGTACTCAGTAATTCATTTGAGTAGATTTTTTTTTAGTAGAATTGAGCAGAAAGTTACTTTGGCTGGATGAAGATAACCCCCAGATTTCCCTGGGCGGGGAGGCCAACCCTTGTTGGAAAAGGTTCTTTACAGAAATGACACACATTTACCTTCAATGTAACAGTAAAGAGATGGTTTGGAGAAAAAGAGAAGCAACAGGACTCCTTCATCTAATAAAATAGCTTCCTTCAATGATAGATATTTGCTGTGAGGAGGATTTGGGGGACAAGTAATCACTGCCAATCAAATACATGTGAACTGCTCACTTACATGTTTGCCTTTTTGTTCCAACCTGCCCCTCACTTTTAAAAATAGTACTCTATCAATTAGAAAGTTGTTAGTAACCTGGTTTTCTGTATTCTGACATCCCAGGAGTTTT